>NC_054468.1:155590225-155822725 GCF_017639515.1 Carcharodon carcharias | reverse complement strand
GCGTGTGTATATATGTGTATATACGCACGCGTGTGTATATATGTGTATATACGCACGCGTGTGTATATATGTGTATATACGCACGCGTGTGTATATATGTGTATATACGCACGCGTGTGTATATATGTGTATATACGCACGCGTGTGTATATATGTGTATATATGTGTATATACGCACGCGTGTGTATATATGTGTATATACGCACGCGTGTGTATATATGTGTATATACGCACGCGTGTGTATATATGTGTATATACGCACGCGTGTGTATATATGTGTATATACGCACGCGTGTGTATATATGTGTATATACGCACGCGTGTGTATATATGTGTATATACGCACGCGTGTGTATATATGTGTATATACGCACGCGTGTGTATATATGTGTATATACGCACGCGTGTGTATATATGTGTATATACGCACGCGTGTGTATATATGTGTATATACGCACGCGTGTGTATATATGTGTATATACGCACGCGTGTGTATATATGTGTATATACGCACGCGTGTGTATATATGTGTATATACGCACGCGTGTGTATATATGTGTATATACGCACGCGTGTGTATATATGTGTATATACGCACGCGTGTGTATATATGTGTATATACGCACGCGTGTGTATATATGTGTATATACGCACGCGTGTGTATATATGTGTATATACGCACGCGTGTGTATATATGTGTATATACGCACGCGTGTGTATATATGTGTATATACGCACGCGTGTGTATATATGTGTATATATGTGTATATACGCACGCGTGTGTATATATGTGTATATATGTGTATATACGCACGCGTGTGTATATATGTGTATATATGTGTATATACGCACGCGTGTGTATATATGTGTATATATGTGTATATACGCACGCGTGTGTATATATGTGTATATACGCACGCGTGTGTATATATGTGTATATACGCACGCGTGTGTATATATGTGTATATACGCACGCGTGTGTATATATGTGTATATACGCACGCGTGTGTATATATGTGTATATACGCACGCGTGTGTATATATGTGTATATACGCACGCGTGTGTATATATGTGTATATACGCACGCGTGTGTATATATGTGTATATACGCACGCGTGTGTATATATGTGTATATACGCACGCGTGTGTATATATGTGTATATACGCACGCGTGTGTATATATGTGTATATACGCACGCGTGTGTATATATGTGTATATACGCACGCGTGTGTATATATGTGTATATACGCACGCGTGTGTATATATGTGTATATACGCACGCGTGTGTATATATGTGTATATACGCACGCGTGTGTATATATGTGTATATACGCACGCGTGTGTATATATGTGTATATACGCACGCGTGTGTATATATGTGTATATACGCACGCGTGTGTATATATGTGTATATACGCACGCGTGTGTATATATGTGTATATACGCACGCGTGTGTATATATGTGTATATACGCGCGTGTGTATATATGTGTATATACGCACGCGTGTGTATATATGTGTATATGTACGCGCGTGTGTATATATGTGTATATACGCACGCGTGTGTATATGTGTACGTGTGTACGCGCGTGTGTACATGTGTACGCGCGTGTATATGTGTACGTGTGTACGCGCGTGTATATGTGTACGTGTGTACGCGCGTGTATGTGTACGTGTGTACGCGCGTGTGTATATGTGTACGTGTGTACGCGCGTGTGTATATGTGTACGTGTGTACGCGCGTGTGTACATGTGTACGCGCGTGTGTATATGTGTACGTGTGTACGCGCGTGTATATGTGTACGTGTGTACGCGCGTGTGTGTATATGTGTACGTGTGTACGCGCATGTGTATATGTGTACGTGTGTACGCGCGTGTGTATATGTGTACGTGTGTACGCGCGTGTGTATATGTGTACGTGTGTACGCGCGTGTGTGTATTTATATATACCTGTGCGTGTGTGTGTATGTATATATATACGTGTGCTTGTGTGTGTATGTATATATATATATATACGTGTGTATATGTATATATATATATATGTGTGTATATGTATATATATATGTGTGTATATGTATATATATATGGGTGTATATGTATATATATATGTGTGTATATGTATATATATATATATATATATACGTGTGTGTGTATATGTATATATATATATATACGTGTGTGTGTATATGTATATATATATACGTGTGTGTGTATATGTATATATATATATATACGTGTGTGTGTATATGTATATATATATATACGTGTGTGTGTATATGTATATATATGTGTGTGTATGTATATGTTGTTGGATGTTCAAATATTTCCCTGTTAATAGAAGTTGTAAAAAAACTGAAGGGGGAGGAAATGTGGTAACTGAGGGTGTAGCCCCTCTGGATGTCTATTAGGAGCCGCGTGATGTTCTTTTGAGGTTCCGACCAGTAAGCCCTACGGGCGGGCCATCTGTGTGGTGGAGATTCGTGACAAGGGTCCTGATTGAACCTGTAGCACTTGAAAAGCTCTCTGTAGATTGAACCTGTAGCACTTGAAAAGCTCTCTGTAATGCAGTTTAGCTGTTTCTTGTTGAAACCTATCTGCTCTGTCGAGTCAATACAGTTTAATTCCGTTTTGATACAAAAAAATTAAAAATGAGTAATTGACACCATTGTTCAACACATGATCTCGATGTTCATTCACATACATATGGATATATACCTTAACCTTTGTGTTTGTTGGCAAAATGGGAAGACAAAAAACAGAGTTTGAACTGTTTCATTGTTTTTGTGTGTTTTACTCTCTTGTTACTTGTCTGCCAGAATGGTGTCTAATTGGGGTGTAAACTGCAGCTTTCAGCACCATGGAACATGTAGGTGGCATGCAGAGAGTCATTATGGTCAGCTTGACCATTAACCACTCCAGGCCAGCAAGGTAAAGCAAGCCCAGCCAATAGCAGCAGCCCCAACAGGGCAAATCAGATAAGGGCAACCAACGTCCATCACATTCTCAATAGTGTAAGCTGGTTCTGGTGCAAAGTGCAAAATAACAATCCCCACAATCATCCTGGTGAACTCTGAGGAACTGGTGCAACTACTGGATAAATAAACTACAAGTTGTGCTGTGCCTGATAAACCCATGCCAGAATCACAAGATTTTTTGAAAGAGGAAGATTGTAACCTTTTGCATACGATGGTTGATGTTTGTAAGAAAAATATATATGAATTATATTTAACTGTGTTATGATCCCTGTAAAGGCCAATAACATTTTTGGAAAAAAAAGATTTGAATTCCCAGTGACCAAAGTAAAGGAATCATACAACAAGATTTCAATTTGTAAGATGTTTATTGTAACGAACAAACTAAGATCAACATCAAACAAACTAAGATCAACATCAAACAAACTAAGATCAACATCAAACAAACTAAGATCAACATCAACCAAACATTAGTCAGTAAGCAACTAAAACTCTAAACTACAAAACAAATAACCCTTATTCATGTTTTAAAACAACCAATAACACCAGAATTGCAGCCTTTACAGGAAACGGTCGAAAGTCACTACCAACTTCCAATGGATTCACCTCTTGCTGTTTTGCTGAGTTCTAATGTCCAGTGGTGTCGAAGGTCCTACCCCTCAGTCTTCTGTGAATTCCCGAATCGTCTTCCAGCGACAAGATTTACTCCAGTGATTCCTTCCACTGGCATCGCCAGGGCAAATCTTTCAGTGACCTTAAATCTCTGCAGATTCCTCCTCTTCACCCAGAGGACAAGCTTTCACTAGAATTTTGCCTGGTAGTTAGCAAAGAACAGCCTTCCCCTGCAGCTATCAATGGCTGCTGCATAATGTTCAAGTACCATCCGCAACTCTTCAGACACAAACAGTCTGTGTCAATATGTAGCAAGTCTTGGATAACATTCAGGCTTGGGCTGATAAGAGGCAAGTAACATTTGTCCCACATGAGTACCAGGTGATGACCATCTCCAAAAAGAGACAATCTAACCATCCCCCCTCACCCCGACATTCAATGGCATTAACTTTGCTGAATCCCCACTATCAACATACTGAAGAATATCAATAACCAGAAACTGAACTAGACCAGCTATATAAATACTGTGACTACAAGAACAGGTCAGAGGCTGGAAATTTTGTGGAGTGTAACTCACCATTTGACTCCCCAAAGCTTATCCACTATCTACGAGGCACAACTCAGGACTTTGATGGAATACTCCAGATTTGCCTGCGTGTGTGTGACTCCAACAGCACTTGAAGCTCGACATCATCCAAGACAAAACAGCTCACTTGATGGGACCCCGTCCACTAACTTAACCATTCACTCCTGCCACCACTGACACACAGTGGCAGCAGTGTGTACTATATACAAGATGCGCTGCAGCAACTCATCAAGACTCCCTCGATGGCACCTTCAACAGTACCTTCCAAAACCCGTGACCTCTACCATCTTGGAGGACAAGGGCAATAGATGCATGGGAACACAGCCACTGCAAGTTCTCCTCCAAGCTACACACCATCCTGACTTGTAACTATATCACTGTTCCTTCAGTGTTGGTGGATCAAAATCCTAGAACTCCCTTCCCAGCAGTACTGCGAGTGTACCTGCACCAGATGGACTGCAGTGGTTCAAGAAGGTGTCTCAATGGCATTTAGGGATAGGCAACAAATGATGGGCAGCAACAAACACATCCCATGAAAGAATAAAAATCTGAACTGTGCATAAGGCAAAAATCAATACATGCGGTTAAAATAGTGTTGCCTTACCTATGCTTCTGGTTAGCCAGTAATTTTCTATGGCCACTGCTGTATTATAGCACACTAATATGCATAATTTTTTAATTGGTATGGTTTCAGTCCAATAAAGAAGGAAGTAGTGTTGGATCTCATTCTGGTGAATGAAGTGGGGCAAGTGGAGCATAATTCAGTGGGAGAATATTTGGAAGGGTGCATGTGGAGTTGTACTTTTTTACTCCGTGACATCATTGCAAGCAACAGAGATCAGAATTCATATCAATTATATTTTTTGGTTCCTTATATACTCATGAGCCTAAGATTTTTATTTTTATAATGAAAAATAAATGAATGTAGTGTGTTTTTAGATTAAAACAATAGCGGTCATCCATAAAGTAAGAAATCTCAATGTAGTCTCATCATTTTCTAAATATTAAAGTATTAAGGTGCTTTCATACGAAACAATTCAAAAACGCTTGTAGATCAATTTGAAAGCCTTCAGACATTTAATGTACAATTGTCAGATTCAGCATATTATGTTGTGTTGTCTTAACTCTAGGTTATCCGGAAAGTTCATATATAACTAGATGGTAAAAACCTAATATAACAGAGAGTTATTAAAAGTGGAATCTATAAATTCAGTTTCTAAGAGACTTGAATACATTTATAGTTTTTGGACATAAATTGTTTGGTTTGAAAATCTCCACAAATTTTTTTTAAAGACTGGCATTGTATCTCTGGCCAATGACATCATTGCGCAGAGGTGTTTGGTATTGGTGGTCATCTTGCTTTGGCAGAAGACACAGTGTATTTGGCAAACTCTGATCTCAACCGTTAGATTTCAATTAATTGTGGGAATGGACCGGGAAAAAAAACAAATGTAAAAATGCTCAACTGGAGAAGGGTTAATTTCACTGAGTTGCAAAGGGATCTGGCCCTGATGGATTGGAATCAAAAATTGGCAGGTAAAACAGTAACTGAGCAATGGGAGGCTTTCAGTGAGGATAGATGCATATCGATGTTCCCTCTAAAGTGCATGTGTGCAATCTGTAATGTACCGTGTATTGAAATAAACAAGATGCTCACAGCTTTGTGAAAGTTCAATGACTTAAATTGTAAGGTGCCCGTGGACCAAAAAAAGGTGTTCAGATGAGATTGTTGCCGATCCAGTGCAAAGAAAATTTAGAGGGAACATTACCATAGAGTAGACGCATTTCCATGAGGAGGAAATGAAGGACATCAAAAACGGGAGTTCCCAAACTGACTAGACACAAGAGATTGAAATGAAAAAAAAGAGGATTTTGATAAATGTAAAGTTTGAAGTATGCATTTTTGAAGGAAGAATAAACTAAATGGTACAATTTTAAAAGGGGTGTAGGAACCGAAAAATTTTGGTTTATATATGCAAATCTTTCAAGGTGGCACGACAAGTTGATAAGTCTGTTTTAAAAAGCATTTGGGATCCTTGGCTTTATAAATAAAGGCACTATACTATGAAAGCAAGGAAGTTATGCTCAATCTTTTTGAATCACAGGTTGGGTTTTAGCTGGAATATTCTGGGCACTATGCTTCAGTAAGGATGTCATGCTTTCGCGAGGGTGCTGAGGAGATTTAGTGGAATGGTTCCAGGGATGACAGACTTTGGGGCAGAAGTTTACGTCTTGTGGGTGGGCGCGTGTCTGACCTGCTCGAGTGTAAAATAGCCCTCGAGAAGATGTTGGACGAGCGTCCCAACGTCATCCCGCACACATGCAATCTTCAGGTCGGCGGGCACATGCAGGAGTCAGAGCCGTGCCAAGCATCAATTAAGAAGCGACTTAAGGCAATTAAAAAGGCAAATATTCGTGATTTTACATTGCCTGTGCGATTTACATTGCCTGTGAGATTTTGCGCTTGTTGCACAGGGAAAATGGGCAGGCGGGCAGCCCACATTTTGTCAAACCTCATTCAAAGGCGGGATAAAGAGGGTCAGCAGCATTGCCATTGTGAATAGTGAAGAGTTTAGGAGATAGCTTGCCTCTGGTTATTTATTTGAACATGTCAGCTTTGTTCTGAGCTTAATTCTTAGCATTTCTAAGCTTCATTTCAGGACTCATTGGTGCCTCCAAGGATTGTGACTGTGTGGACCCTTCCAGGTATCAGACAGCCTTCTGTTACCCTGTAATGGGGATTGTGGTCTCCACTGGTGGCTCCTCCTCTGAGGAGGACAAGAGGGGCAGCAGGGAGAGGAGGCCAGGTGTCCCAGTGCAGCTTCCGGGGGTGCAGTCTGTGGGAGGAGAGGCGCAGGCACAAGCGGGGCAAGGCCAGCAGGTAGTCCAAGGGGCAAGGGGCCGCAGAAGATGCCACATTGCTGCTAGGAGGGTTTAAAGGCAGTGATGCAGCTACTTCAATATGTTTGAGCTGCAATGCCAAAGGAGGGCTCCGCCTTTCCAGGGAGACTGTGACCTCCATTTGTCAGATGATTGGGCCTGAGATTAGCTCCAACTGTGTGGGTGGAAACCCCGTGCCAGTGGCTCTGAATGTCATAGTGGCCCTCAACTTCTATGCCTCTGGCTCTTTCTCGGGGTCAGTGGGGATCTTTGTGGAGTGTCCCAATCAGCTGCCTACAGTTGCGTCAAGCTGGTGACAGAAGTTCTGTTCAGACAGGTATTGACATTTATTCATTTCTGTACGGACAAGGCCAGCCAGGCTGAGTGACAGAGGCTTTGCAGTGATTGCTGGGTTCCCCCACATCCAGCGTGCAATCGACTGCACACGTGGCCATCAAGGCGCCAGCGGGTCAACCAGGTGCATTTGTCAACAGGAAGGGATTCCACTCGATCAGTGTGCAGATAGTGTGTGACCACAGGATGCAAATAATGTAATTCTGTGCAAGGTACCCTGGCGGCTCTCATGACACTTATATCCTCAGACACTCCCAGGTGCCCAGGCTATTCACTGCTCCAGCCTGGCTGAAAGGATAGCTGCTGGGTGACGAGGGCTAAACCTTGAAAAGGTGGCTTATGATGCCTCTCTGCCACCCAAGAACAGAGGCAGAGCAGCATTATAATAGGAGTCATGACTCCACAAGGGCGGTGATAGAGAGGACCGTAGGTCTTCTGAAGATACGCTTCCGATGCTTGGACCGTTCAGGGGGAGCACTACAATACGCCACAAAGCTTGCATGCTGCATTCTCTACAACCTGGCACTGGCAAGGCATTGGAGGCAACCTGCTGACTTGTAAGCCTTGATGACCTTGGCAGTCATTCTCTGGCCAATGGAGCCTGTGCTGGCCCCACCTTGGAGGGAGCGGCCAGTGCCAGAGCTGGCATCTTCCCAGTCATTGCAGCCTCACCAGATGTCACGGGCAGAGGAGCTGCTGCCGTTTTCCAGAACGCCCTGAGAGGAGCCCATGGAGACGACAAGTTGCTCGTGCGCCAATGTGAGGTCGCTCTGGACCTCTGCTCACCATCGATGGATGGGCACCTAGCTGGGATACAGAGTGCCTCATCCATCTCCCTCACTGGCACTGACCATTTGAGGTCTTGCAGGTCTGAGCACAACCGCAGGAACCCCTCATTCTGTCCCTCGAGCTGTGTCTCCATGAGAGTCACCACTCACCCGATGGAGGAGGCAGTGCACTCGGCCATGATGGTCTGCATGAACTCCTCCACAACAGAGACTGTGGCATGCATACCCTCATGGTTCTCCACCAGATCCTCCTGCACATCCCTCTGGACATCCAGCATCTGCCACCTAATGGACGACTCCAGAGTCTCCTCATCAGCTTTCAACTGAGCATTGTCCTGGCCTCTAGCAGTCCTCCGACTGCCAGCGCCCTGGGAACTGTCTGCCTCTGCCTGCTCCTCAAGCAAGTTTGAAGTGCCCTCTCCGCTGTGCTCCAAAACTCTAGCCAAGGATCTAATGCCCACTGAGGTGCTGGTGTCTGCGCTGGTGCCTGGTTCAGAGAGTGCGTTTGATACAGGTGCATGTGAAGTCTGGTGGTCTTCTTGCATCAGGGGTGACTCTTCAGGGTCCTGCGATTGAGTGCGTGCTGGCGAACCTAAGGGAGAACAACAACATGTCATTAGTTAAAGTCATCACACTGTCACTGTGCATGCCAGTCACCCTGGGGAGACAATGGAGATCTGCATCATGGTGCCACTGTCTTACAATGATCAATGGGAAATCCAATTTTGAGTCTCCCATCAATGATGAGACCACACAAGAATGTTTGCACCATCTGAAACTTCACCTCTGTGTACTGCACTCTTACCTTTGTCTGAAAACCCCAGCCTCTCCGCGGTTGACCTGGTTGACCGAGGTGCATGGCGCCTCTTCAGCTTTAAGGCTTCCTGCTCAAATCAAGATAGGATTAGGAGGTCGGGGGGGCCTCTGCCTGTCCACAACCATTCAATGTTGTTTTGGGTCATCTTTTCCTGAAAGGACGGAATAACATTGATTAGTCTACTCTCTACCTGCAGCGCCATTGCAGCTGCCAACCCCACCTGGGGAACACCTTGCAGGGCACATCTGAGTCGTGGCCCTCAAGCTGCAATGCACTTAGGCCAAGCAACCAGGGCTCACCCCCTTGGCCAACTCCGGTGTCATTGACAGTTGGCACTCAGGTTCTAACGCCCCTGAGCTCCACAGGGGTGGGGGATGGCCAGACATTAACACTTCAACAAACTGATCCATGCTAACACGGTATTCACTGTTCCCTGAGTGCAGCAGGTCATTAAACCTTTTGCAGCACTGCACCCATGAGCGCCGAACAATGTCGTGGCTCCTGACCTGCGCTGCTGCCACCTCCCAAGCTCTTTTTGTCAGGTGCGGTGGCCTCCTTCCATCTCTGGGGCCAAGGGTGTCCCTCCTGGCAGCCACCTCCTCCAGGAGAACCGCGAGGCACTCATCCAAAAATTGGGGGGGTTGAGTGTCCACCTAATCTGCCCTCCCACCTGGCATCTCCAGCCACACTTGAGGTCATAACTTTCGTGTTCAGAACGCTGCAAACATATTCTACCCCAGCAGCCTTCAAAGACCTGTCTGTGCTGTTTTTAAACCGGCCACCAGGTCACCATTGGATCCAGCACCCAACAGGCTCCCGCCCCTGCCCAGCCCTTCCTGACCATTGGGAAGATGTGTTTCACACTGGGTGGGCCTTAATTGGCCGGCCAGCGTGAAATCACGGTCGGGGGCCAATCGCGGGTCATGGGCCTGCCGATTGCGCCTGCACGCTAAGTGTAAACTTCAGGCCCAGATATGTGGAGAGACTAGAGAAACTGGGAATGTTTTTCTTGGAGTAGAGAATGTTTAGGGGAGATTTAATAAAGTTATTTCATATAATTAAGGATTTTGCTGGACTGAATAATGTGAAACCACTTCCATTGGCAGAATGTTCGTTTAACTAGAGCACACAATTTTATGATATTTGTATCGAGCTATTATGATCTGGAATGCAGTGCATGAAAGGATGGTGGAAGCAGGTTCAGTAATAATTTTGAAAAGTAAGAAAGATGAATACTCGGGAGAAAATTGAAGGGTTTTGGGGAAAAAAAAGTGCGGCACAGGTAAGCAAGGCCATAATAAAAAAAGTACACCAAGGCTATATTTCTGGAGGGATAGAATTGAAAAGTAGGGAAGTTATACTAAGCTTGGTTAGACCATGCTTACAGTACTGCATGCAATTCTGGTAGCCATATAGAATATAGAAGCACTAGAGAGGGTGCAAAGAAATTTACAAAGATGATACCAGAAATGCGCGGGTATATGTATAAGGAGGAAAGGATTCAAGGGCTAGGTCTCTTTCTCTTGAAAAAAGGCTAAGGGGGCCTTTAAAATTATGAAAGGTATTGATAGCATGGGTACAGAGTGAATATCTCCTCTTGTGGAGAAGAGCATGACTAAAGGTCATGCATATAAGACAGTCACGAAGAAATCCAATAAGGAATTCAGAAGAAACTTTTTCACCCAAAGAGTGGTAAGAATGTGGAACTCACTACTACAGGGAGTGACTGAAGCAAATAGTACAGGTGCATTTAAGGGGAAATTGAGGGAGAGGAGAATAGATAGTTACGATGATAGATTTAGGTGAGCAAAGATGGAAGGAGGCTAGAGTAGAGCATTAACACTGACATGGACTGGCTGGACCAAATGGCCTGTTTCTGTGCTGTATGCCTGCCAGATTTTAACTTTTCTATTGGAAATTGGATGGGTTGTAAATTGGATGGCTGATCAATCTCCTTCCATGTCCAACTGGTTAAAATTAGCCCCATTATAATTGAAAGGTCCAGAAATAAAGCAGAATGTTATCCCATCAAATCCTCAGTCTAGCTTTTGCAACTGAAGCGGCTCCTTGCTTAAAGTTACATATAGTCTACAGTGCAGAAATAGACCATTCAACCCATCTGGTCTATGCTGATGCTTATGCTCCACAAGCGATTCCTCCCACTCTAATACATTTACCCCTCTATTCCTTTCTCCCTTGTGTCCTTGTCTAGCTTCGCCTTAGATGCATCTGTTATTTGCTTCAACTATTCTACATTCTTATCATGCTACAGGTAAGCTAGTTTCTCCTGTATTCTCTGTTGGACTTATTGGTGACAATCATATATTCATGGCCCATGGATTTGGTCTCCCCCACAAGTGGAAACATCTTCTCCATGTCTATACTATAAAACCCTTTCATAATCTTTAAGACATGAATCAGGTTGCCCCTTGAGCCTTTTGTTTCTTATAGAAGAGATAAGAGCACCTTGTCCAGTGCCTCAGTATCATTTCTTATAACATGGAGACAGGAACTGTGCACAGTATTCCAAGTGTGGTCTAATCAAGGTTCAATGAAAGTTTAACATAACTTCTCTGCTTTTCAATTCTATCCCTGGAGAAGTGAACTCCATTGCTTGGTTTGCTTTATTAAAGACTGTATTAAACCTGTTTCATTACTTCTAGTGATTTGTATACTTGTACCCCTTTGTTCCTCTACCACATTTAATCTCTTAATTTCTTAAGCAGTATGTGGTCTCCTTACTCTTCCAGTTAAAATGCAGCACTTCACACTATCTGTATTAAAATTAATTTGCCAATTACATGCCAATTCTGCAAGGTCATTAATGTCATCTTGTATTTTTGTTGCATTCTTGCTCAGTATTAAACTATACTTTCCATTTTGGTGTCATCCATAAGTTTTGAAATGATATTACCAATAGCTGAGTCCAATTTCTATATGTAAATTGTTAACAGTGGTCCCAGCATTGATCCTAGTGATCACCGTTTCCCACCTTTTGCTTGCCTGAATAGCTACCCTTAACAACTCTGCTCCCTTTTTCTGTTCAGTAACCAACTTCCGATCCATTCTGCAACTTGACCCTGTTAATTGTCTATTAATTGCTTAATTGCATGTAGCTGGTGAGCATTAACTGGGCATTCACTGGAACCCCTTATAAATAAACACAGAATAAAAGTGTGGTGATGGAGCAGGTGTATCCTTGTAATGTGTAACTCGTAAAGAAATATAAAAGCATGTAAAGATTGGCTTCAATTCTTCACCAACTGGCTCTCTGAGAGAGAACAGTCCTCTGATTCCACAAGTTTTGACCCTGGTCATAGGTTTGCAATTTAAAACTCCAAATATATTATAGCTACTTCATTGCTCTTGTCTACTCTTCCTGTTACTTCTTCAAAGAATTCAATAAAATTGGTAACACACGACTTTCACTATGAAATCCATGCTGACTTCATATTTTCAGCCCGAGGCAGATAAGTTTCAAAAAAGGCAGGCGAAAGGAAAGTCACAGTGGGAGATTTGTTCTGTTAAGGAAGATGGCTCATTTGAATAGGTTAGTCTGGGGAAATTTCATCATAGTTGTTGCTCTGGATGTGCAATTTATTGTGGAAGAAAGCATGTGTTTTGACTCCATCCTTGCCTCATTTAATATTAACTTAGTCTGTCTTCAGAGAGTTACAGAAGAAATGCATATATAAATGACCAGTTCAGATCTGAAGTTTGGGTTCAAAATGAGCAAATTGCTGAGTATGAGAGTAGCCGAAGGTGGATTTTATATCTTCATTTAGGATTACAGTATTGCCTAACAGGACACTTGCATATGATGACATCCCTTTAATCGTTCCTTCTGTGCTACCTGTACAGATCTCTCAACCAAAATTTCAGTAATTGGGAGCCAAATGCACTAGTCCTAGATCTATGGGCACTGTGCCAGCTGTGAATTATACACACTTTGGGTAACTGTAATTGTATCTAGAAGGCTGATCCATCCATTCCTGCTGGCAGCATTCACTAAAGAGTATCTTTAGTTCTTTCACCACATGCTGTAATTGTTGTATTACTTGCCCATTTCCTATCTACACAGCTGTAACAACCAAGAATTAAAAGGAAGAATGCCAAATAGTGCTCTTTGTTGTGAATGAGCTGCTATTGAATACAGCTAGGGGAAGGGGAACAAATTGAAAGGATTTCAGATTTTTTCTCCATTTAATTTTATTTGCACTTCTGTCTCCTTTATTCACTGAAGGAATGGAAATTAGGCAAGAGGAAAACTGAAAAGGATGATATTGTTGGTGTCATGATCTTTTCAACAGTGGAGCCACCAGCAGAGGATATTGGCCTACTAGAAGCGTATGTATTAATTTTACAGAACTACAACTGCAGATAAACTGAAAATTAGTATTAGAAACAGGAATATTCTATATGTATCAATTTCCATAATCTGCCAATCCACATCACCTATGCTTGTTTGGTTTCAGTTACTTCTCTATGCTCAGCTTTTTGTTTAGTTTATTTAAATTCATATTTGGAAAGGAATCGAGTCATTTATTGTGCCTTTGACCCTGCAGAGAACAGAAGGTTGAACTGTTCAGTAAATTTACGAAGGCCATGGATGATGGGGTTAAAGAGCTGCTCAATGTGGGACAGGAGCATTGGAAAAGGTGCACAGGAGGTGGGTATGAAAAGCTTGTTTATCTCGGAACTGTTTTACATTAATTAAAAGCTTCTGAATAGTTACTGCGGCAATGAATAAAAATATATATGCTTTCAAGCAGATTTAGGCTCCTTGTCCAACTTTAGAATACATAGTGTCACACAAATAAAGGCCATTTGGCCCAGCACATCTGTGAAAGGATTATCCATTTCATCTTATTCTCCTGTTCTTTCCCCTTAGCCTTGTAATTTTTTCCCTTCCAAGTACATATCCAATTATCTTTTGAAAGTTGCTATTGAATCCACTTCCAGCGTTCTTTCAGGCAGCATATTCCAGATCATAACGTCACTTGCTGTGTATAAAGGTTTCTCCTTATCTGTTCCTTTTGCCAGTTACCTTCTTTCTGTGTCCTCTGGTTACTAATTCTTCCATCAACGGAAACAGTTTATTCTTGGATATTCTATTAAACCCTTCAAGATTTTGAACACTTCTTTTGAATTCCCTGTCAACTTTTTCTGTGCTAAGGAGAACAGCATCAGTTTCTGTGGTCTCTCCACATAGTTGAAGTTTTTCATCTTTGGAACCTCCTCAGCACTCTCAAAGGCCTTAGAATCTTTCCTGTTGCGTGGTACCCAGAAGTAGTCACAAAACTCCACCAGGGGCCTAACCATTTTATAAAGGTTTTGTTCTCTATCCTTCTACTTAAAAAGCCAAGCACTCATATTCTTTTTCAAACAAACTTTTTGGGCTGAATTTTCCCCCCGTTGTGGGGGAGGTTGATGGGCGGGCTTCCAATTGGCGCCCTGATCGGAGGTATGCTGCCATTTTACGTGGGCGGGCCAATTAAGGCCTGCCCAGCGTGACGTCCATGCAGAAGCGCTATGCGCTCCCTGTGCGGTGGTTGGGGGGGGTGGGGGGCGAATCCCAAAATTGAGAGTGCGTTCTTTCATGCGCATGACAGACTCATCTCCCTGAAGCTAAGTGCAGCCTCAGGGAGATCGGCTCTAAAAATGAAAAAGACAAAAATAGGAAAATAAAATTTCCCTTACATGTCCCTTCATGTGACAATGTCACATGAGTTGGAACATGTCCATAATTTTCACAAAACCTTTATTTAAATTTTTTAAAGTCTACACTGACCAATGACAGGCTGGCGGGTGCGCAGCTGATTTTGCTGCACTCCCACCTTCCTGAAAATTTAAATGAGGCGCGGTGACATCGGGAGTTCCTCCCGAAGTCACCGCGCATCATTTTACGTGTTGGTGAGCGGGCCCCGCCCCCGCTCACCGACTCGTAAAATTCTGCCCTTTAGCTTGTCCTACTGCTTTAAAGACTTGTCTCCAAGCTAAAAAATCACTCATCACTACACTCTATGTTCTGCCCCTTAGCCAAAATAATATTCACACGGTCTTCAATCTCATGGGCTTCAATTTTGCTATTACATGTTCCTTTACCAAATGCCTTTTCAAAGCCTATTCACACAACACCAACCGCACAACCTTTACCCACCTCCTCCATTATTTCATGGAAGTACTTAATCAAGTTAGCCGAACGCAATTTGCCTGTAATATCTGCTCTGGCTGTCATTAATTAATCCATGTTTTTCCAAGTGACAATTAGTTTTGGTTTAGATTATTGTCTCTAAATGTTTTTCCACCAACAACATCAGACTAACTGGCCTATAATTGCCACTTTTATACCTCCTTTTTTGAATTTAAAATCTTCAGTCCTCTGGCACCATTCAACTATATCTAAGAAGGATTTCCAGCATTGCTTCCCTCAGTAATTTAGGATGCATCCTATCTAGATTAGGTAACTTTTCTACTTGAGTGGTGCCAACCTTTTAATTACTCCTTCTTTATCTATTTTCTCCTTCATTGTGGCATTGGCAGCATCCTCATCTTTTGTGAAGACAGGTGTAAAATATTCATTCAGCACTTCAACCATGCCTTCTGCCTCCACAAGAAAATCTCCTCCTTAATCTCTAATTGCCCCCACCTTTCCTTTAAGTATCATTTTACTATTTATATGTTTATACTCATGCTTATGCTTAACCAATGATTTATAAAAGTTCAGCAAGACTTTCTTTGGTATTCCCTTCTTTAAAACCAATGACCCCTTGTGCTTTATTAACTATAAATGCAAAATACTGCTGATGCTGAAAAATATGAAATTAAAACCAAAAATACTGGAAATACTCAGCAGGCCAGGCAGCACCTGTGAAGAGAGAAAGCGGGGTTAACATTTCAGCTTGATGACCATTGGAGATGATGAGAGTTTCAAATTCAGTGCATTGGAGGACCAGGTGCTTTGTCATTCAACAGAGATGGGAGTACTGGGTGAATGGAGTTGGTGCAGACAAGATATGAGTAGCTGAGATTTAAGCAATTTGAAGTAAATGAAAGATATAGGAAAGAAGGATGGATGCATTCATAAGCTCCCACAAACTGCAATGTTATAATGAGCAGATAACTGTTTTTCTGATGTTGATTGAGGGATAAATATTGGCAAGATACTGGGAATAAAGGACACTGTCCTTGAAGTAATGTCATGGAATCTTTTGCATCTACCTGAGAAAGAAGATGGTCCCAGTTTAATGTTTCATGCCAAAAACAACACCTTTCACCTTCAGCTTTCCCTCAACACTGCACAGGAGTTATAGCCTTGAATTTTATGCTCAGGTTTTGGAGTGGGACTTGAATCACCCCGATTCAGAGGCCAGAGTGATACCAATTGAGCCACAAGACCTTGCTGGAAGACATTGAAGAAATCAAGTGGAGAGGGTTTTTTTTGGGTTGGGACAAAATAAAATAACGTTAACCCATGTTAATTTTGAACGTGACCGAAACTCTTCCTCCATGGTTATACTTTACTTTATTCCTTAAATAGAGACTCTATTATCCCAGAACCAGTGGTGCAGAGGGATCTGGATGTCCCGGTACATGAATCTCAAAATGCTGTACCCCTCATGATAATGTGTCCTGTTCATTATCACCTCTTAATCTGTCCAGTTTCTGTACCATCTGCTATAACAGCCGCTTCTCTTACCTTAGAAACAGTCTTCTAGGAGGGACTTTACTCTTTTTAAATTCTTCCATTAACATCTTTCAAAGGTTTTCAAAATCTTGCCCAAGCTTCATTACTGTATACTATCTACTAAAAAGCATTTTTCCCTAGTAAATTACATAAGAGTCTGATTCTGTCTCTTCCCCAATTTCTAATCTTCTGTATGTAAGCTCCTGGGACTAGCCCATATACATTGTCTTGCCGTATCATAATCTGCAGAGGGCTTATCTGAAGGTGTTGAATAAATCTCCAATGCTTCCTACTAAGACACTTCATAATAAAATTGTCTAAATTCTTGTGGCCATTGTAATTTTGTAGCAATTTTCTCAAAGAATGCAAAATACATTTCAGCTGCTTCCTCACTGAATGTAGGCACTAAGCGAATATTCCTTGCCAAATTAAAACTGGGAGTTAAATCTGACCCATCAGGTTTGCCTGCTACTCCCTCTTCGCATAATCGAAGCCTTTCTTTATCCGCTTCAAATTTTCTGGCTTTCCTGTCTCTTTGCAATTCAAGGCTTTCCTTTTCTCTTGCTCTTTGAAATTC
The DNA here is from genome assembly GCF_017639515.1 of Carcharodon carcharias. NCBI lineage: Eukaryota > Metazoa > Chordata > Chondrichthyes > Lamniformes > Lamnidae > Carcharodon > Carcharodon carcharias. The sequence goes on along the minus strand of NC_054468.1, from coordinate 155,805,452 downwards.
TAATTTAAATGTTCACATTTCCTTTTCTTTTTCTCTTTCCTTTTCTTCTCTTTTGAGTTCAAGATTTTTCATTTCTTTTTCTTTCTCAAACTCCAGTTTTTGCTTTTCGCTATCTTTTCCAATTTGACTTGCTTCATTTATAACTGAATCCTAGCCAACTCGCTCTGCCTTTTATCTGGATTAGTCTTTCTGGAGGTTCAGATGTAGAGCCAATACCTCAACTATATCTGCTTTCTCAATTCCTACTTTTTGATCTATTTCCAACTTCCAGCTTCAAAGTTTACGGATGATACGAAGCTTGGAAGTGTTGTGAACTGCGAGGAGGATGGTGTAGAACTTCAAGAGGACATAGACAAGTTGGAGTGGGCAGATGTGGCAGATGAAGTTCAATGCGGAGAAGTGTGAGGAGGTGCATTTTGGTAGGAAGAGCATGAGCAGAAAATATAAAATATAAAATTTTGAAGTGAATGCAGAAGCAGACATACTGAGTGTATATATGCATAGATCATTGAAGGTGGCAGGACAGGTGGAGAGAGCAGTTAATAAAGCATATAGTATCCTGGGCTTTATTAATAGGGGCATAGACTACAACAGCAAGGAGGTTGTGCTGAATTTATGTAAGACACTTGTTAGACCTCAGCTGGAATATTGTGTACGGTTCTAGGAAAGGTGTGAACACGTTGGAGAGATGGCAGAAGAGGTTTACAAGAATGGTTCCAGGATGAGAAACTTCAGCTATGAGGATAGATTGGAAAGTTTAAACTTCTCCTTGGGGAGAAAAAGGCTGAAAAGAAATTTGATAGAACTGATCAAAATCATGGGGGGGCTGGACAGAGTAGATAAGAAGAAGCTATTCCCACTCGTAAAAGGATCAAGAGCGGCAAGAGGGCACAGATTTGAAGTTACTTGCAAAAGAAGCAAGTGTAACGTGAGAAAAAACTTTTTCACACAACGAGTGGTCCGGTCTGAAATGAACTGCCTGAAAGTGTGTTGGAAGCAGGTTCAATTGAAGCATTCAAGGGGACAGATGATTATTTGAATAGGCAGGGCAATGGCACTAGGTCATAATGGTCATTTGAAAAGCCGGTGCAGACATGATGGGCCGAATGGCCTCCTTCTGTACCGTTAAGATTCTGTGATTCTATGAACTTCCTTCCAACTACAAATAAACTTTTGTTAACTATTGCAAGGCACTGACAGGCCGTCTTGAGGAACGAATGCTTCAGCAATAGACATAGTTATTTTAACTTTGCAATGAATGCAGCAAAAGTCACCAAGTAATTTTATTCATTTAAATTTTAGCAAATCCCAATGTACTGGTCCCAGCCTGTGGATTCAAAGACCCACAGGAGCTTCTGCTTTGTTTCGATCTCTGTAGAGATTGATAACTTCTTAGAGAAAAAAATAAATTCAAATTCCCAATGGCCAACTTAAAGAAATTTGCATGATAAGATTTCAAGTTTTAGGATTTTTACTGTAACAAATAAGCTAAAAAAATTGACTAAAACTGCTTTAAAGGCAACTTATACTCTGAACTACAGAAAAGCTAACCCTTGTCAATTTTTATCATGACTGAAAATCTTCTACATCAGTTTCCAGAACCAGTTCAATGTAATTCCAGAGGACTTGCTTCCCTTGTTTTCCTTTTCCAGTCAGATAACTTCTAATCACCAAACTGGCTTTAAGGTAGGGTCACCCTGGAGATTCAGTCCTCAAGCCAAAACTAAGCGAATCTTCAAATCTCATTTAAATGCTCACAAACTTGGTCTCTTCAATCTGAGCACAAGTTCCCATGTGCATTCTTGCATGGTGAACCATAGCGACTTGCTGCCTCTATCTCTTGACCCTCTCAGATTATGGCAGACTGAACCTATCTATGAAGTTCTGTAATATTTTTAGGAAAACCTGTAACCTGGCCTGACAGTGGTTTCCTATGGACTCTTCCCTCTCAAAGGCCATCTCTATGGCAACTTGAATCGTGTAGGCCTTGTATCCAGGTAGAAAGTTAGACTCCCAGCTTCACTTAGGTATCCAGGTAGAAATTTAGACTCCCAGCTTCACTCAGTTGTGAAATTAAGTAGACAGTTTAAAGTATAACAGTTTATAAAGCCTAATATTCTTAATATCGTCCTGGGACTTTGGAAGACTAAGCCTGTGTACCATCAGCATAAATACTTTTGCCATTGTTTATAGGTGTGAACACCTTGCACCACCTTCTTAGTAGATAAAAAACCTGGTCTCCCTTTTAAATTTTAAGAATAAAGTCACCCAGGCTTGTTGTCAGCAGAATTCAGAACAGGTCACATGACCCCTTCCATGCCTCCATTTTACCCTAAATTAAAGACACTCCCCAAAAAGTAACAATCTCACAAAACCTTACATTTGTAATAATTTGCCATTCTGCCCCACACTTCTCTTCCACTGCTAGCCAGTGCCATTCCCTATCATAATTCTGATTTCCCAATTTCACATGGCATAATACCTCTTATTCTCCCCTCCTTGCCTTTCCTTTCCCTCCTATTGCATTATTTTTATCTTATTCTCTACTATTTCTTCAGTTTCTGTAACATTTCATTTAACCCTGTTCCTCATTGCCTATCTTGCTCTCCCTCCTTTCTCTCATTCTCTCTTATTCCCTCATTTATTAGCTGTAGCTCTTTGTCTCATGCCACAATTAGTATAATTTACCTTCGACATTTCCAAAAGGCATTGTGAGGTTCCAGTCGTGCTCCGGCCCCCTCCCACAACTCTTTCTCTGGTACATCAATGATTGCTTCGATGCTGCTTCATGCTCTTGCCTGGACCTGAAAAATGTATTAATTTTGCTTCTAATTTCCACCCCTCCATCATTTTCACATGGTCCATCTCTAACACTTCCCTTCCCTTCCTTGACCTCTCTGTCTCAATTTCTGGTGATAGACTGTCCACCAATATTCATTACAAGCCTACCAGCTCCCACAGATACCTCGACTACAGCTCCTCACACCCCGCTTGCTGTAAGGACTCCATCCCATTCTCTCAGTTCCTTCGCTTCCGTCACATCTGTTCTGATGATACCACTTTCAAAAACAGTTCCTCTGACATGTCTTCCTCCTTCCTTAACGAGGTTTTCCACAGGGCCCTCAACCGTGTCCGGCCCATCTCCCGCGCATCCGCCCTCACACTTTCCTCTCCCTCCCAGAACCATGATAGGGCCCCCCCTTGTCCTCACTTATCACCCTAGCAGCCTCCGCATTCAAAGGATCATCCTCCGCCATTTCCGCCAACTCCAGCATGATGCCACCACCAAACGCATCTTCCCTTCACCCCCCCCGGCAGCATTCTGCAGGGATCATTCCCTCCGGGACACCCTGGTCCACTCCTCCATCACCCCCTACACCTCTACCCCCTCCCATGGCACCTTCCCATGCAACCGCAGAAGGTGCAACACCTGCCCTTTACTTCCCCTCTCCTCACTGTCCAAAGGCCCAAACACTCCTTTCAAGTGAAGCAGTATTTCACTTGCACTTCCCTCAACCTAGTCTATTGCATTCACTGCTCCCAATGTGGTTTCCTCTACATTAGAGAGACAAAATGCAGAATGGGTGACCGCTTTGCAGAGCACCTTTGGTCTGTCCGCAAGCATGACCCAAACCTCCCTGTCGCTTGCCGTTTCAACACTCCACCCTGCCCACATGTCCGTCCTTGGCCTGCTGCATTGTTCCAGTGAAGCTCAATGCAAACTGGAGGAACAGCACGTCATCTTCCAGTTAGACACTTTACAGCCTTCTGGACTGAATATTGAGTTCAACAATTTTAGATCATGAACTCTCTCCTCCATCCCCACCCCCTTTCCGATCCCCCTTTTTTCCAATAATTTATATAGATTTTTCTTTTCCACCTATTTCCATTATTTTTAAATGTATTTCCATCCATTGTTTTATCTTATCTTTTTGCCTATTTCGACCCCTTCCCTTCCCCCCACCTCACCCCCACTAGGGCTATCTGTACCTTGCTCATCCTGCTTTCTACGCTTAATGTTACCTATTAGCACATTCCTTAGATAATATCACCACCTTGAACACCTCTTTGTCCTTTTGTCTATGTCATCTTTTGGTTATCTCCACCTATCACTGGCCCTCTATCCAGCTCTACCTGTGCCCCCCCCCCCCCCCAAAACCAGCTTATATTTCCCTCTCCTTGTAAAGAAAGATCAGTTCTGTTGAAGGGTCATGAGGACTCGAAACCTCAACTCTTCTCCGCCGATGCTGCCAGACCTGCTGAGTTTGTCCAGGTAATTCTGTTTTTGTTTTGGATTTCCAGCATCCGCAGTTTTTTGTTTTTATCTCACATTCATCTCCTGGGAATCAAATGCGCATAAGGAAAAAATACAATTCAAAGGGAGTGTGAACAAAGCACAATGAAAATAACTGAACCACAGCTGGAGATCAGTGCTACTCTTAAAGAACCATTAGATATAGATGAATTGATTTTCTTGCATGGGTGACTACCTTTTTAAAGTGAATGGGCTAAAAATTTCTTGGCACTTGAAAATGGGCATGGTGATTGTAACGTGCCAGTGCAAAGTAATGCAGAAAACTTGCAAACTTCATGCTGTCTACTCATTTAAGTGATAGTGGTATACAGCCCAAGACTAAATGTGCTGTTGAATGGCTGCACTCCTCAATGGGGGGGGGGGTTCAAGTTTGTGTGAGGATAGTACCACTTAAAGCTAGCCAGCAATACCTAAAGCCAGATTGTACTTCTTTAAAGGCAAGGTGCATTCTGGCTGCAGCATATACTGAAAGCTGTTGGAAACGAGTGCCTGACCTACAGAAAAGTTAAGCTGGTACGGTATGGCAGAGAGCAGGCTCCCGAATGTTTTGTTGCATCACTCGAGGCCCTGATGGAAGGGTTGGACAGGAGAAGGAAAGTCTTCTTCCCATTGGAGGCCAGCCAGTCAAGCATTCAGAAGGGAATCGGAGCAGATAGCCATGGAAGTCAATGTGAACAGTATTACTCTGAGGACTTGGATGCAAAAGAAGTACAGTGGCTTCGCAGCTCAGTGAATTTATCTTCAAATGCCATTTCCTTAAAATTTTTTGTGGTAAACTCCTTGTTTGAGTATGTCCAAATTAAAAATGCTTCCATCATCATCTGTGGGTCCTCTCATGTATGAGCAATCCGATGCGAGATCAGTATGTTTGTCCACAGAACTGACAGTTCATATTGTCATTGTTGGTGCTTGGGGGACTTCTTCCTCTGGGCATGTCAGATGTTATAAGTTTGGTGTAGATGGCCCTCAAAACATATGGAACCGAAACTGCTGTAATCCATGCTGTAAGTACACCCACTCTGGTTGGGAAAGGGGTTCCAGGATTTTGATCCAGCGCCAGTGAAGGAACGGTGATAATAGTTTCAAGTCAGGATGGTGTGTGGCTTGGAGGGTAACTTGCAGGTGGTGGTGTTCCCATGCATCTGCTGTTCTTGTCCTAGGTGGTAGAGGTCTTGGGTTTAGAAGGTGCTGTTGAAGGGGCATTTGCAGGCTCCTGCAGTGCATCTTGCACATGGTACATACTGCTGCTACCATGCCTTGGTGGTGGAGAGAGTGAATGTTTAAGGTGGTGGTTGGGGTGCCCATCAGGCAGACTGCTTTGTCTTTGGTGTTGAGTTTTTTGAGTGTTGTAGAAGCTACAAACTCACCCAGGTAAGTGGGGAATATTCTATCCAATCCTGGTGCCTTTGAGGTGGTGGACAGGCTTTGGGAAGTCTGGGATTAAATTACTCACTGCAGAATTCCAAGCCTTTGACTTGCTTTTGTAGCCACATTATTTGTATGGCTGGTCCAGTTCACCTTCTGGTCAATAGTAACCCTCAGGATGTTGATAGTGGGGTATTCAGCGATGGTAATGCCATTGAATGTCATGGGCAAATTCTGCCTAGTTGAAGTTGGTCATTGCCTGGCGCTTTGTGGCATGAATGTTACTTGCCACTTATCAGCCCAAACTTGAATGTTGTCCAGGCCTTTGTCCATACGGACACGGGCTGCTTCAATCTCTAAAAGTCATGAATGGTACTGAACATTGTGCAAGCATCATGGAAGGAAGGTCATTGATGAAGCAGCTGAAGATGGTTGGACCTAGGACACTACCCTGAGAAACTCCGGCAGTGATGTCCTGGGGCTGAGATGATTGGCTTCCAACAGCCACAACTATTTTCCTTTGTGCTAGGTATGACTCCAACCAGTAGTGAGTTTTCCTCCTGATTCCCATTGACTTCAGTTTTGCTAGTGCTTCGTGATGCCACCCTTGGTTAAGTGCTGCCTTAATGTTAAGCTCACTCTCAATTCACCTTTTGAGTTCAGCTGTACTGTCCACGTTTAGACAAAGGCTGTAATGAGGTCAGGATCTGGGATTATAGCCACAGAAACCAAAGTTGAATGAGCCATTCACAAAACATGGAAGTACCTGCTGCCTCCACCTTGCCATCCCACCGCTTCACTGTCCCACCGTCCTGCCACCTCTTCTCCCTCCTGCCCCCTTCTCCCACCGCCCCTTCTGTTTCTACCCTCCTTGGCCAGCCCCACCCCACTCTGTCACCACCATCCCCCACCCTTGGCACTTGTAACAAAGAAAGTACATGTGCTACAGAGTGCAATTTTGTGACCTTAATGTCAATGTGTGTATTTTATTTTTATAATTCTGTTTATCTCTATCTGTATTCATTTGTCTTTCCACCTATATCTATTTCCACTTTTGCTTCCTGTTGTTCATTTGTTCTTTTGCCATCCTCTGCTGCAAAACCAGCTACTGGAATGTGAATGAGTGACTTTGGATGGGATACAGCTCATCTGTGATTTCTATTCTGCAGCTGCCTTTGGTATAAAATAAGGTTGGGAATTGAATCTTTGGGAAAATGTGAGCTCAATACCATTTCCTGCCACTTTGTCATCATGAGTAGATGCTGCAAAGATTAGTCTTGACCGTCATCACCTGTGGTTCATCATTTTCTGTACAGCAATGGAAAGTATCAGAAGCAGAGATTTACAATGTAAGGGTACTCCCTAATCTAACCTATTTTAATTTAAGAAATAAACATATTAAATAATGGGAGGGGTTTGCTCAAATCCTGAAATTTAATGAATTGCTGTGAAGATATTGCTAGGTGTAGATTTTATTTTTAAAAGGTTTTCTTTTGTAAACTAATGTTTGATTATTTGAATAATTGCTACTGTACCTTCCATCAAATGCATTTGAACAAATCTCACTTCCTCTTCGTAATAAATGAAGAATAGGACCAAAACAAGATAGATGTTTGATACACTAAAACAATCTGTTTCATATTCTATAGCAGCTATTCTGTTTAAGAGAACCCTAAATATTATATAAGTATTTTGTGTATCTGATCCAAATCCACCCTACAGTATCATTGAATCTATTTAGGAAAGATGGGTCAGACTATTTTCTAAATGGCGAGCAACTAGGAATTGTGTTTGAGTAGAACAACTGTGGGATCCAAATATGGAAATCACTAAAAGCTGGTGGACGGGCTCAAGACAAAGTCAAAGCTGGAAGTTATGTTACGCATCCTTTGTTTCTTTGTTCTTTGAATGTTCAGAGGCCTGGCTAGACCCCTCCTGGATTATTGCATTCCTTCTGAGCAATGCACCTCATGAAGGATGTTTTGGCCTTGGAGGGGCTGCAATGCGGATTCACCAGAATAATACTAAATGGTTTAAATTATGAGGACAAGTTACATATGCTAGATTTGTATTCTCTTTGAAGATTAAGGGGTGGTCTAATTGAGGTATTTATGATGATCAAAGGAGGTGATGATGAGTGAGAAATTATTTTCTCTAAAGGGAAATCTAGATCGAGGGGCCATAACTTTAAAATGAGAGTTTTGGGGTACCATCAGAATGTACACACAGGATGGTGGAGCCTGGAACACACTTCCCAAAAAGTTTTTGAGGCTAGAGCAATTGAAAATTTCGAAACTGAGTTTGATAGATTTTCATTAGGCAAAGATATTCGGAGTTATGCACAAGGCGAGCGAGTAGATGGAATTAAGGTACAGATCAGCTATGATCTAACTGAATGACTGAACAGGTTCAAGGAGCTGAATGACCTACTTCTGTTCCTATGTCCCGGAGGAGCTGGAGACGCTTTGAAGTACAATTGGTATTGACTGCTTTTAAAGTACAGGAATGAAGATGGTCTGTGTTGATTGTGTTCTATGTTCTCTTAAAGCACTGCCTAAGGAATATCAGAAGATAGGAAAAGCTTTGCAGAACCTTTCACAGGTCTTTACAACTAGTGGTTATGAAGGTAATGTGTTATTAGTAATGTTTTAGGGTACTCTGTGTGCACATTTGCTAGCTGCAGTCTTTTAGAGATCCAAATGAAGATGATAGTAATCTACTATGAAGTAAAGTTGCCAATTTTTAAAATTATTGAACTACAAATAAACTTGCTGATGACATCATATTTGTTCAGCCTTATATGATGCTTTAAAAATTATTTTCTTTTATCCTCAGCTTGCCCCTCTCTGCAGCCATATTTAGTTCACAGTACTTTACATAATATTCCTTGATTGAAATGTTTGGCATATGACCCATCCCCAAGTCTCTAATGATGGTTCTCTGAACTGATAAATAGTATGAATGTAACTGGACTGGAGCTATGTCACAGTGAAGGGCTAAATGATATTGCTGTTGGTTTTAACTTTCTTGATATTTAAATGTCTCTGATTTAGCAGCAGATTGTTTTTTGTCAGACAGTTTTCTAGATATACATAAAATATTGTTTTTGTATTGTCTCATAATAAGCATTTATTTGAAGTAGATAGATGCATCATAGTAATGAAACTGGCATGTCCTTGTTAACATACATACATAAATTACTGTAATCCTTTAGTCACTGTCCTGCCTGGCTGTTGGTTCTTGAAACTACAAAGTCAGATTTCAAGGGAAAAAAAAACCTTTTTAAAATAAAAAATCATAGCTAAACAATATTTGGATAACCAAGCATGGTCCTGGAGAATAATGGATATCTGTAATCTTATTGCAGGATTCAGTAAATCACATAAATTGCACAAAGGGTGATTCAAAAAATTTGCAAGCTATTTTTTTAACCCTGCTGCAATTATTGGCATCGGAGTGATTAATATTATAGTGTTGTAATCACCCTAGGGCATCTGTCAAACTTTAAACAAATACATCCACTCTATCAGATCTTTGTGTCATTAGGGAGTTGTCTTTCTATAGAGAATTTTTTCATAGTAAAGGGTAATGTGTCATAATATTTGCAATATAATCGGCCAAAGGATTCTCAATCATTGATTTGTGTTTCAGGTGAATCCATTTTGACAGATCCTTTAACTGAAGCAGGAAAGACATATGAAGAAATTGCTAACCTCTTTGCAGAACAGGTACCAATATGTTTTTAATTTGGGTTACTGAATTGAAAATGTATAAATTTGCTATGTAACATTTGTTGACCTTGTCTTTGAGTACATCTAACGTACAGACAAACAAGTCTTACTACTGGTAGTTCGTTTTTAGTCGACTTTATTATATCACAGATTTACTTAGAAGCGCTTTACCAAAATAACTCTAAAAGCTTATACAGTTTAGAATGTAATGATACTACCCGTTCAAGGAGAGGTGATCAGCCTTTGGCTTGGCGGTAGACCTTGCCACTGAGTCACTGGCTCAGGGTCCACTTTGCGAGGGTTGTTCTGCAGGTCTTCACTGTTGATGTATCCAAAATTCCTTCTTTTATACAGTTGCACCCAGCATTGAGAATGTTCTTAATCACATACTCATGTGAATCGTGGTCATCTGTTTACTTAGCGATAAGTGTAAAACAGGTTACATCTGTTACAAAAACAGAATTACCTGGAAAAACTCAGCAGGTCTGGCAGCATCGGCGGAGAAGAAAAGAGTTGACGTTTCGAGTCCTCATGACCCTTCAACAGAACTGAAAGTGCAATAGTTCTGTTGAAGGGTCATGAGGACTCGACACGTCAACTTTTTTCTTCTCCGCCGATGCTGCCAGACCTGCTGAGTTTTTCCAGGTAATTCTGTTTTTGTTTTGGATTTCCAGCATCCGCAGTTTTTTTGTTTTTTACATCTGTTACATTGTTCCTTGTGATTAAGTTAGTTTCTCATTTGTGTTGATTCATCCAGTGGAAGGGGGGGGAGGTGGTACCTTCTGTTCCTAGCAATCAACCACCCCTTCTCCTTTTGCTGATAGTGCACATTCCGTTCCTACGCACTCCTTCTAAGTTGACATCTTTTATCATCATTCTCCTTGAATGTTGCAGCTTGCTTAGCCTTGCCGCTTTGATCCATTGGAAGGGTACTGCAAATGGATCACTTATATACACCTTCTCTGAATAGGCAGTATCATTACCCTTCAAACTGTGCATGGTACATGGATGGTTTACAACAGTTACATGGTTCATGGCTATTTATCGATAGACCAGACATTTTCGTTAATCAGTCGATCCCTTTTCCGCACATATAATTCCAGATCTAACTTCCTTTCCATTTCAGTTTTACACCATTTGAGCATTAGTACAACGTACGTTAAGTATATCAAAGTACAAAATGTCAAGATTACAGCAATGTGAGAAACAGTTCTTATCAATGGATGAATCTGTACGTTTGTCCCCCAAATCCCAAACGTCATCCCACCAATTACTCTCCTTAATATTGCTAATATCCTTAGCTATTCCTGTGGTATTTTGTTCAACTTCTAGGTAGGTTTTAGTTAACTCCTCCTTTATTCTCGTCAAATATTCGGGCAACAACTATATTTCTGTCAAATAGTTTTCTTTATAATTTTTAAGTTTTGCTTTTATTTCTTCTGTTACATTCACATCAACTTCTTGTCTTTTATGAATGTCTACTAACTCTATCCTCCCTATCCTAGTTGAGACTTCCGGTTGCAAACAGAAGGTGACCCCATTAATTGGGCACCTTGGGTGCCCATATTGAAATATTGTTTCTTTGGTGGGCACACAGTACTCTCCTCTGCCCATGTATCCTATTCAGGTGGTGTTACCTATTGTTCTTCTCGCTTCCAAAGTGCAATTCACCTTTCCCTTTGCTTTAAACCCACACAGGGCTTGCTCATTCGGATATATCGGGTAAGGACAATGGTTGTTTTGTCTGTTCCCTCGCACCTAAATAACTCTGATCCTATTGTATTTCCATTCATTTCTATCGCATAGGCTTGTGTTGCTTCTTGTCCTATCCATACCCCATCTATGATGACTCCTATATTGTCCACGGTGAAGGCGCACTTCTCTATCATGTTTTTCGACATTATAGGAATTCCCAGCACCATTCCTATTGCACTTTCAGTACTTCCTTTGCAATCTTCATCAAACCACACTTTGGTTAGTTTTCTTAACTCACAAGTCATCAGGTTAGGATTAGATTCTCTGTTCGTTAAATTCTGCAATTGTTCATTACTTATCCATGATAAAATGTGGACTAGAGCGGCAAGTAAAGGGTCAAGTAGGGGGAGGATATGTCTTGAGCTGCACGGGTCAAGTTGTACGATGGGCTATTAGATATACCACCCCCACCCCCAACAACAGCAACGACTACCATAGCACCAACCAGGACAACAGTCTTGACCACAACCCCTGTAAACTCATTGTCATGCCCAGATCTCGTTCCATGACCTGACAGAGGTATTGTGTTAAGATCAACAGAAGAGATGCTGTATGATGATGTACATCATGAATTGATACCAGTGGTGTTGAATATTAGTGCTATCTAACTGCCTGACTGGTGTCTGGATACTGAAAGGAAACTGTTTCTGTCATTGGCTAAAATACTATTGGGCTAAGAAATAGGACAAGAATTTGGCAGGACAAGGGGACGTAGCAGAAAGAGACGAGGCCTAATAGAGACCAGCCTGTCAGCCTATGGTGCCAGGATGTCAACTGTAAACACCCTTGACTTGGTAAATTTGGATACAAAATTGAGAATCTTGACAAGGCAAGTGAAAGGGGTACTGGAAAGGTTAAATAAAAATCAGAGGACAAGTTCGCAGACTGAACAGAAAGAAACGGCGAGTGAAGAAATAGTTAAACGTATTAGAAGGGCATGCTAAGACGATAAACCAATTAATAATGAAACAAAAGAACATCAGCAGTAGGGGACAAAACAGAACTCTTTGTGGTATCTATGGAAATTGGATGGTAGAACAGTTAAGAGAAAATTTGGATCAAGTTATAAAGGAGGCATGCCATCATGGATAAGTAATGAGGGGTAAAACCTGTTCAGCTTGATACCGTGTTGCGTACCAGCATTAGGACAAAGGGTAGGACCATATTCCAGGTGGAATTGTTCTGTTGGATGGTTTTCTGGATCATGCCTTTCAGGGTTCTATTCATCCTCTCTACTATATCACTAGCTTGCAGATGGTAAGCTATATGGAATTTCTGATTTATTCCCAATAAGGCCATTACATTTTGCATATCCTGGGCGGTAAAATGGGTGCCCTGGCCGGACTCAGTACTACGTGAGAATCCCCATCTGGTGAATACTTGCTGCACCAATATGTTGGCAGTTAATTTAGCTGTATTAGTCCTAGTGGGAAATGCTTCAACCCACTTACTAAATGTGTCAATGATTACCAGGATGTATTTATATTCCCCTTTGTAGGGTGGCAGAGGGCTGACATAATCTGCTTGGTAGGTTTGTCCAGGATCCATTTACTGGTCTGGTATGACCAAATTCTCCCTTGTTAAATAGTAGTCGGGGTTATTTTGGGCACACACCAAACAATTTTCTACATAGTGCCTCACATCCCTGTCTATGTTGGACCACCAGCACAAGCTTTTAATGCGCTCGGTGGTTGTTTCTATTCCTTGGTGCCCCTGAATATCATGGCATTGGTATATGACCTGATTGCAATGTTGGAATGTTACCACGTACCGTCCATCCATAAGGATGAGCCCGTCCTTAATTTGTATCTTAGCCTTCCACTTGTTATATGATGCAGGGCATCCTTGTCTTGAATTTATTTTAGGTCATTATCCATACTTCGGGCCTCTGCAAGATCCTCAATCTTAGTCTGGTTGATTGTGACTGTGAATACTTGCTCACCTATTGGGGATGCCATGGTTTTCCTTCTTGAGCACCTAGTTTTGCCAATTTGTCTGCTCGTATGCCCCCAGCAGGGGAAGATTTATGGTGAGCTTTCACTTTGACTATGCTATATTCCTGCCCTTGAGCTGCTTGGACAATGTATTTTAAGAAGGGCGCAGATGGTAAAGGTTTACTGTCCGCTAACAAAACCTCTCGCTTCCCATAGGGGCACGAAATCAGTTAAACTGCTGCATCTGTACAAGCTGTCCAAGTATAAATCTAATGGTGGGGGAAAATTTTCAGGGCAGCTAACCACATACGCGACTGCTGCCAACTCTCTGAGTGCTCATTTTAGCTGGCAGATTTAGAGCTATCTCTGCTAGCGGGGTAACTTGGTAGTCTTCTGCAGAGATGCCACATCCTGTTTTCCTAACTCCGTCCTCTACCACGGAGGATCCATCAACAAAAATTTTCAGGGTCTGACTAGTAATATCGTCCCCAAACCCAGGCTTCCCCCCGTTTTTGTTTTGGCACAAATGGCCCCTTGGGATCATTTGCTGTCAATGCCTGACACTCATGCGGTTCACTACTATAGCTGAGATTGTCAGCAAGAAAAGTAGATGCTTTGGTTGACTTAATTGCACTATCGCGACCCTGCAACATCAGAGCCCTTCGGGCTGTACGATTTTGGCTAACGGTACCGTCCTTGATTCGCCTGTCCAGCAACAGCTGGATGCGTGTATGCTCCGTGAGGACCGTTAAGGGGTTCAAGCCAATTATGTACACGAAATGTTGTGCCGCCCAAAAGACTGGCAGAAGCTGTTACTCACAGACAGAAAACCCTTGTTCTACAGGGGTTAGGAGCTGGGATGCATACGCAACTGGTCTGAGTTTCCCATGGCGCTCCTGCAAGAGGACCGCTGAGATGGTAGAGTCCGTTGCAGCAACCTCCAGAGCAAAGGGGAGTGCTGGGTCTGATACCTGCAAGACCGGAGCTTGTTTTAATCTTAGAATGGCCTGAGTGTGTTGTTCCGTCCACAGCCAAGGGGCATCTTTCTTTAGAAGGTCTGACAGTGGCGTGGCTTTGGTGGCAAAACTATCAATATGGTTCCGGCAGTATCCTACTAATCCTAAAAAGGATCTGAGGGATTTCACATCCCTGGGGAGGGGTAATTGTAATATTGCTTCAATGCGTTTAGCCTCAATTTCCCACTTACCATAGGTAACCGTAGTCCTGAACTACGTAACTTGGGATTTCATAATCTAGGCCTTTTTAGGGTTAACTTTAAATCCCAAGGAGGTAAGGAGGGCTATTAATTCACTGAGGAGCTTCAAATGTTCCTCCTTAGTATCTGCCTGGAGGAGGAATTCGTCAACATACTGAATTAGACATTTGGGTTGGGAAAAGCCAAAACCCCTGAGCTAATCTTTGATGGAAGATTGAGGGAGAGTTATGAAACCCTTGAGGTAGACAGGTCCAAGTGTATTGTTGACCTTGAAATGTAAAAGCGAATTTGTACTTATGCTTCCTTTGCAAAGGAATGAACCAAAAACCATTACTAATATCCAGACTGGTAAAATATCAGGCTTGTGGAGCTTGTTTCATCGTAGTCTAGGGCTGGTTGCCACCGTATGCGTGGTCAGTTGGCAGGCCTTATTTAACTCCCGGTAGTCGATCGTTAGTCACCAAGAGAGAGCCTGGCTTCCTAACTGGCCAGATTGGTGAGTTGTTTGTTGATGCCACAGGACACAACATTCCCTGTAACAGACTTGTTATTACCCTCGAAATTTCACTCCCTGCTTGCTTGGGGAACCTGTATTGTTTCTGTGGTTTTGGATCGGGGCCGTCTATGACCACCTCACCTATCATTCAACCGCAGTCATGTTTATGGGTTGCAAAGGTGGATATATGTTTGTCAATAAGTTCTTGTACCTCGGGGACATCAGACATGTCCGTAGGTTTAATCCAAAGTTCCCCAACTGTGCTAATTCTCTTGGGGTGGGGACTTCCAATTGGGTATTGAGGCTACTTTGCCCATTTGTCAAATGCAGCAATTTACTGGATCAAATGACAGATTACACTTTCTCATTAGGTCAGAGCCAAGAATGTGCTCTGATTTGGGGTGTAAATTCACTCATACTGCCGAGTGATAACAACTGCATTCTAAAGGGCTAGTCTCAAATCCCTTCTGAGAGTGTCTGGTGAAACCACTCAAGATGATTGTTCTTTTAGTGTGCCACGACAATTCTATTCCTTTTGATATGTTAAGGGTGGCTCCAGTATCCCATAAAAGATTTGGTGGGGTGGCCTCCTACCTCACCTTCTGCTGGAGGTTGTCCTACACCATCCCACTTGGCACTACAAATCCATTCTGGAGAGGCCTGACACCATCATGCATGTGGATCTTGGTTTAGGCACTGAGGGTATAGGTGATTTCCTTGACTGGTGGGCCCGTCTACAGAGACCGTGTGTATTGGACTCCTTCCTTGGGGTCCTTCTAAGGGCAAGACCTGGATCTGGCTAGGCCCCATCCCCTCCGGTCTCTGACGCGACGCCCTGCATTCCCTTGCATAGTGTCCAACCTGACCACAATTATAACACTGTCCCTGACTGCTTTGATTTCCCTATCCTCCTCCTCTACCATGATTCTGATCCTGACCACGGCCCCTCCCTGTGGTTATCATTTTACGGGGGTGGAGGTCCCCAAGGTCCCCCTCCCTGCCCCGACCCCATCCCTCATTTCTCCATGCTAGACTCTGACCTGACTTCTGACCGGGTTCATTCGCCCCTCCTTGATTGTTTTTACTTTACCATTCTCTTGGATCCCCTTCTCCCAGGCTCGTACCATACACCTCAATACCCAAGCTTCTGTGTGTGTGGCATCAGTAGAGCCAAAGGCCTCACACGTTCATTTACTGCCCTCGGTAGAGTGTGATACCAACATTCAGGTCCATCGGGTAGTATTTGGGGCCTGAAGATTCTGCCTATTTAATCCCGGTCCAAAACCCCCATTAAAGTGTGTCCACAGACGATTGGCAAAGGCCGTCGGGTATTTCCCCCTTCCTTTGCCTACACTTGGTTAAACCTTCAACAGGATCTCCTTTATTACTTCCTACAGCCGTCAATATTGCATCAGTCATCTGCTGAAGGGTCCCGTTCCCCCGCCCCAGTGTTCTGAGGACCTGGCAGCGTCGAGTACCGCAGGGCTCAGGCACATTAACAAGAGCTTCTGCTCTTCCGCATCATCTAGGCCATGTAAGGCCCTTTGTTGATGGACATGTTGGAAAAATTTGTATGGACCACCTCCGCCCTGAAACGGAGTGATCCTTTTGGCAATCTCTGCCAGTTGGGCCACGGTAAAGGGTGTATTATAAGTTATCGGCCCCTGGGCAACTGCGACTGAATCTCTTCGTTCTGTAGTAATTGGGTTCATCTGCATAGTCTCTGGCGGCACTGAAGGTATTTTACCCTCGGTCCAGGGAGGAAGAAGATCCCACTCCCAGTGTCTGTCTCCTTCCCTTTCCCCATATTTCTGGGCAGCTTCTTCTAAATTACCCCAATCCACATCAACATCTCCCCCAGCGATTCCGTCTAGCTCTATAGCTCCGAATGCACACATCATACTTTTCCAAATGGAAAATTGCGATTTTAATTTGTCAATTTCACGCTGACATTTGGTTTGATCGGTGTTACAATGTCCATCCTCCCTGCCTGACTTGTGAAGGACTTTCACAGCTGCCTACAAGTTATTACATTTATCAGTCATCTCTACCACTGCCTGCCAGGCGGTATCATGTTCTCTGATTGCCAGTTCACTTTCCTGATGTGCCTTTTCATACTGCATCTGGAACTGATTCAGATGTACCAGATGCATCTGATTTTTTTGTTTCTCATCCACTACTTTCTTTTGTAATTCACATATAGTCTGTCTTGCAATTTCTAATTCTTGCATTAGTGCCTTTTTTTCTTGCATTAATGCCTTTCTCTCTATTTCCCCCCTCTCATAAATCTCTCACTGATCAGGTTCATTCGCCCCTCCTTGATCGTTTTTACTTTACCATTCTCTTGGACCTTCTTCTCCCAGGCTCGTACCATACGCCTCAATACCCAAACTTCTGTGTGTGTGGCATCAGTAGGGTCAAAAGCCTCACACGTTCATTTGCTACCCTCGATAGTAACTACTATCGCTGTAGCCGTACTGAGCTTAGAGGCGCGTTTTGCCTGTCCCTTTCTAGTCTCTTCCCTGTACTTCGGCCCAGTGGGTCCCAGACCCTCTAATGCCTTATTGGCATATTCGACCCATTTGGGCCATTTGTGGTTTAGGTACTCCCGGAGCACCTTCTCCCATTCTGGCATTTTACTGGCCATTTTCCCTCCGTTTGTCCATTACGTTGGTGGTTCGAGCACAGTAGTGACTTTAAGGTGATCACTTAACCGGACCACCCAGGGACGCCAAAATGTTGACTCTGTCTTTGAGTACAACTGACATACGGACAAACGAGTCTTACTACCGATAGTTCGTTTTAAGTCGACTTTATTATATCACACAGATTTACTTAGAAGCACTTTACCAAAATAATTCTCAAAGCTTACAGTTTGGAATGTAATGATACTATCCATTCAAGGAGAGGTGATCAGCCTTTGGCTTGGCGGTAGATCTTGTCGCTGAGCCCCTGACTCAGGGTCCACTTTGCGAGGGTTGTTCCTGCTGGTCTTCGCTGTCAATGTCTCCAAAGTTCCTCCCTTTATACAGTTGCACCCAGCATTGAGAACGTTCTTAATCACAGACTCATGTGAGTCATGGTTATCCGTTTACTTAGTGATAAGTGTAAAACAGGTTACATCTGTTACATTGTTCCTTGTGATTAAGTTAGTTTCTCATTTGTGTTGATTCATTCTCCTTTTGCTGATAGTGCACAGTCCATTCCTATGCACTGCTTCTAAGTTGATATCCTTTACCATCATGCTCCATGAATATTGCAGCTTGCTTAGACTTTCCGGTTACACATTTATAATAACATTGAACTGTAAACTGTGACATTAAAAGTCAACAGTAATATTTTAGAATGTGAATTATTTAAGAGGAAGAAGGAGGAGGAGAAAAAGTTGGCAGTGTACAGTGCTTGTGGTGCTCATGTGGGATTTGTGCTTTACTGCAAGGAGTGTGGTCGTGAAGCTTATTAGAGCTACATATATTGGAATAGGAATGAATTTGGAATATTGGTTCAGATTACCAATTTTTACGCATGCTACACTGCTGGCATTCTGGTAATACTGCTTTGAAGCAAGATTCTGTCTCAGTGAAGGAACAATTTATCTCTGGCTGCACTTGCGCCATAGATGGTAAGCCTAGCACAAAGATCAGGGGACAAAAGAAAATACTTGGAAAAAAATGTTGTCTTTAGCAAAAATGAGGTACAATGTGTGTCTATATAACATTGTTCTTTATCACATTATGATAACTGAACTTAAACTGAAACCTGAGTGTAAAAGCTGCTTTTAGTGACATAGTACAGCTATGTAGAAATGTCATATAAACTTTTGTTTTCAACAGCCCAAAAAAGACCTACATTATCTGATGGAAACCAACCAAGAGTACAAAGGATTACTCGGATGTTTCCCTGATATCATTAGTGTCCACAAGGTAAAAAAGAACAAGTGTCTTTAATATGAAATTAAGATGTTCCATTGCAGATTTTTTGTGCTTAATTTGGTAGCAATAGAAACCAAAGATAAATAAAATTAATCTAAAGCAAAATTTAGATTATTTGAAAATGATTGCGTAAAAGATCTGAAAACTGGCCATTCCCTCTGTCCAAACTAATTTACATACAATCCCTCAGCTGATAGAGGACACCAAAGATGTATGCACAGCCGCAAAATGGAGCAAATGCTTGTCCAGTCATCGTGGGCTGGATTTGAGCCCAGGTTTCAAAGATAACAGAATAATGTGCTTACTCACCATATTTCTATTTCACTTGCACAAGTTTCCTTTTAGTTCAACCTGGCATCTGAATAGATCATGAATTCATTAATATACAAGGATGCGTAGACTAAATTTCAGTTACTTCGTGACTGCATGCACACTTCAGAGTAGTAGAGCAGAGGTACTTATAGGGCAGGAATTTCCCCCGGGAACTGTTTTCAACTCCGGAATCTGCTCCGGTGGTGGGTGGGGGGAGCAGTCACTCAGTGCTCAGTGCTTTTCGCTGGAACATTCCCTTCATTGGCCTGGAGATAGACTTGATGTCCAAATAAGGAAGGCAGCCAAAGCTGGCGGGCCATTCAAAAGCTTACCAACTTGGAAGTGGCAGCAGGCTGCAATGGAAGTTAAGTATGAGAGAAAGTGCTTCAAGTTGGAGATGCCCTGTCTCCAATGTTTTAAAATCTCTAAGAATGGATCTTGCAGCCAGATCATCACTGTGGGAGAGGGGGTGGTGGTGGTAGGGGAGAGAGCGTCCCTCTACAGGGCAACCTGGGATCACTCCACCCAAGCAAAGAGGAAGAGTCTCGTGGCCTGCCTGGTGTGCTTGCCCCCATTCATCGGGAGGCTGCCCTAAGCCATCTAGACCAGCCCAATCACCTGTGGGAATCTAGAGGCTGATTGGAAAATCCCTGTTGACCCACTTAGCATGCAGTCAGGAAGCACCCCTGTCCCCACCGCCACCACCCAATATCCTCTCTGCAAAATTGTCCTCAAGGCGTGATGAAGCCAGGGAAGTGGCACACTGGCCAGTGGGGCTTTTCATTTTAGCCCCTGCTAACCTCCCAGCCCAACCCTAGTGGGGGCTGAAAATGTAGCCCATAGTTTCAGATTCAGGTAGATGAGTTGCCATAGAGAATGCACCAGACAACCGTTAACTGCCAAGCTTTTGTTTAAATTCAAACCAGTCGTGTTGACTCTGGTCAAGGCACTGCTGTGGGGAATGAACCAGGGAATGGCTGCGCCCCAAGCTTTTGTTTAGTTGAAAAAGGCGCAATGTGTGGACATGTTCTTTCTGTTTCTTTCACAGAAAAGGACAAGGAAAAATGTGAGCTTATTCAACTAGAGGGGAAGGCTAATTTCAGTGAGTTGAGAAAGGATCAGGCGCAGGTGGATTGGAATCAAAATTGCCAGTAAAACAGTAAATGAGCAAAAGGAGGCCTTCACAGAGGGCATAGTTTGGATACAGACTAGATACCTTATGGAAGGGAAGGGCATACAGAGCTAGAGTTCCCTGGATGGGCAAAGATATGGAGTTAAAATGAGGCAGTAAAAGGAAGTCTATGACAATTATAAGGTTTGTAATGCAGTAGAGAACCATGCTGAATATAGAATGCTCAGAAGGGATTGAAAAAGAGGAATAAGAGGGCAATGAGTGAGTATATGAGACTAGATTAGTGGCTAACATAAAATGGAACCCAGAAGTCGCTTCTAAACACATGATTAGTACAAGGGTACTGAAAGAAAGGGAGGGGCTGATTAGGGACCAAAAAGATCATCGTGTGGAGCCAGAGGGCCTGGCTAAGATACTGAAATGAGTAGTTTGCATCTGTCTTCACAAGAGAAGGGGATTCTGCCGATGTAGCTTTAAGTAAGGAAGCAGTAGATAGGATAAAAATAAGCAGAATGTACTTAGAAGTACTCAAAGTAGAAAAGTTACTCAGTCTGGACAAGATGGATATTAGGTTTGTGAGGAAGTAAGGTTAGAAATTGCAGAGGCACTGGCCACAATCTTCTAATCATCCTCAAATATGGAAATGGTGCCAGAGGATTACAAATGTTACACCATTTTCAAAAAAAGAGAGAGAAATATGGCAATTACAGGTCGGTGGTGAAGATTTTAGAGACAAATATCAGGAGAAAATTGATATTTAGGAAAATATGGGTAACCAATGACTGCACAAATTTGTTAAAAGCAAATTATATTGACTAATTTGATTGAATTTTTTGAGGTAACAGAGAATACAATTGATGTATATATAGACTTTCAAAAGGTGTTTGAAAAAGTGCCACATGATAGATTTGTTAGTAAAATTGGTTAAAGAGACAGTGGCAGTTTGGATACAAAATTGACTAAAAATAACAAAGCAAGAGAGTAGCTATGAATGGTTTTAAGACTAGGAGATTTTGTCAGTGGTGATCCCCAGGGTCTGTATTGGAATCATTACTCTTTTTGATATATATTAATGACCTGGACTCCCATGTACAGGGCATAATTTCAAAGTTTGCGGGTGACACAAAACTTAGAAATATGGTTGACAATGAGGAGGATAGCGATAAACTTCAGGAAGACATAGGCAGACTGGTTAAATGGGCAGACACATGGCAGATGAAATTTAATGTCAACAAGGGTGAAATGATTAATTTAGGTAGGAAGAATGAGGTGAGGGGAGATAATATAAACTAAGTAATACAATTTTAAAGCAAGTGCAGACAGGCCTGGGGCTCTACATATACAACCCTTTGAAGGTGGCAGGACAAGCTGAGAAGGCTGTGTAAAAAGATACGTGGGATGCTTGGTTTTCTAAATAGAAGCATAAAGAACAAAAATAAGGAAGCTGTACTTAAACTTTATAAGATTCTGGTTAGGCTCCTGATTGCAGTTCAGGGCACCATACTTTGAGAAAGACATTAAAGCTATAGAGAGAGTGAAGAGAAGATTAACCAGAATGGTACCAGGGATGAAGGACTTCAGTTACATGGAGAGCCTAGATAAATTGGTGGTGTTCTCTTCTTAAAACAGGGGAGACTCAATAGGGGTTCGAAATCCTGAATGTTTTGATAGAGTAGTTAAGGAGAACCTGTTCCCAGCGGTGTGAAGGTTGGTAACTAAAGGACAAAGTAGGTAATTGCTAAAAATAAAAAGAGGTGGGCTGAGAAAAAACTGTTTTGCAACAATTTGTTATGGCTTGGAATTTGCTGCCTAAAAGTATGGTGCAAGCAGATTTAATAATAAATTTGAAAAGGGAATTGGATAAATATTTGTTAAGAAAAAAGTTGTGGCCTGTGGAGAAAGAACAGGGAAGTAGGACTAATTTTATAGCTTTTTCAAAGAGCCAGCATGGTCATGCTACCTGAATGGCCTCCCTCTGTTTATATGATCTATAGGCAGATTTTTTCGTGCCTGTTGGTGTCATGGTGGGCATGTGTGGACAATATGGCGGGAAAGCCAAAAGTCGGTTTCACGATGAAACCAGTTTGCAATTGCCCACTCAACCCGCCAGTGGTGGGCTGCGTTTCCCACAGCTGCATGTTGGGAACTTCATTTTAATGCATCTGCATATCATTATAAGCCCTGCTCACTGGAATCACCCCCCACCACGCTGGATCATCAGGGCACATCAGTATCACAACAGTATTTATGAGGCGTGCACTTGGCAAGCTGAACTTCGAGGGGAACTCGGAGGTGAGTGCACAGTAGTGTTGCGCAGCGCTTGCAAGGGTCGCCTGTTAGATGTCAAGGTTGAGGCACAGGCACAGGCAAGTTGCATTTTCCCAGCTGGCTGATGGTGCATTGCCAGGGCAAGGCCTGCACTGTGGTTGAGGCGGGTTGTGGGTGCCAAGGGCTGCACTGCGATTGAGGTGAGTTGGGGCAAGGGCTGCACTGCAGTTGATGATGGCGCACAAGTACGTGCGAGGTTTGGGGTCGGAAGTGGCCACACATTAGGGAAACGTTGTATAAAGTGACCATTCCTCTGTAGCTGAGAGTGTTCAGGTACAGCTACATTGACATGCTTGGAGGCGGGCCTCCAGCTTATCTCCCCACTCAAGCAACGCAGAGGTCTGAAAGTGCCACCAAATGCTCCAGAGCTTTTCACCCCTTGAGCACAGACTGCAAACTAATGAGTGTTTTAATGGACTGCAGAACAATTGGATGATGGGCACGCTGTATAATCTCCTTGCTAAAGCTGGCTGTGGAGCAGTCACTGGTGGAGAGGCTCACAGCTTCTTGCAATGTCATCATTCAGTTTTGGACCACCCTCCCCAACGGTTCAAGATAATAGCAGCCTTGCAGTGCAGATTAGGAAAATGCCTGAACTGAGAGCACAGCATACAGCCCAGTGGGCGAAGCTGCTGCCAATTGGACAGGTGGAGGTGGGTGGGGTTTTGGGCAGCCACGCAGCGCACTAAACTCTGGCTACCCAAGTGGGCCAGCAATCTTTCGGCTGTGTTAAGGGGCCTTCAGACTTAACCAAGAGAGGTTTTATGCACTCAACCTAACCCACATGTCTCTCCCTTGCATCCTGCAAGAAGTGTGCATCAGGAGCATGGAGCCTGGTAACTTAGATGTCCTGCTGTCAGCTTACAGAGAGGTGGAGACGAAGGAGAACAGAACGATGGAAGCACCGGCTGCTCAGAGGGAGGAGTAACCCCCTGAAGAAGAAGGGGTGGCTGGGCTCCTCTGCACGCCGCTGAAGAGCCACAGCGGTAGGTGCTGCGGATGGCACTTGTCATTCCTGCAGATGACTGAGAATCAATGTCCCTGAAGACTGCACGTGTCCAGGGAATTGGTAATTAACACCTGCCACCTGCTGCAGAATTTTTATTTATTTATTCGTTCTTGGGATGTGAGCGTCGCTGGCTAGGCCAGCATTTATTGCCCATCCCATTGCCCTTTGAGGGCATTTAAGTGTCAACTACATTGGTGTGGGTTTGGAGCCACATCTAGGTCAGACCAGGTAAGGACAGCAGATTTTCTTCCTTAAAGGACATTAGTGAGCCAGGTGGGCTTTTACAACAATCGACAATGGTTTCAAAGTCATCATTAGACTTTTTAATTCCAGATTTTTATTGAATTCAAATTCCACCATCTGCAGTGGTGGGATTCAAACCCAGGTCCCTAGAACATTCCCCTGGGTCTCTGGATTACCAATCTAGGATTTGGCGCCACAGGGCGTGGAGGGCATCCACTGCCAATGGCCATGAAAGTGACCGTGTCACTCAATTTTGACGCCAGTGGCTCCTTTAAGGGGTCCACATGTGACCTCTATGGGATATCACAAGCCTCCATGCACAAATGCATCCATGAGGTCATGGATGCCATCTTCACGAAGACACACAACTTTGTGCATTTCGCCTGGGACCAGGAGAGCTAGGAAATGAGCTTTGGGATTTGCCCAGATCTCAGGTTTCCCACAGGTGCAGGGTGCCATCGACAGCACTCACGTGGCACTCAGATTTCCGTGGCAACAAGTGGTCAGCTACATCAATCATAAGGGCTTCCACTCGCTAAATGTTCAGCTGGTGTACGACCAGCACAAACCATCCTGCAGTCTGTGCATGATTCCCAGGGAGTGTCCACGACTCCTGCATTCTCTGTAGGTCTCAGTTCCTTGACATCTTCCAGAGTCCAGAGACGCTGCAGGGTTGGCTCCTCGGGGACATGGGCTGCCCGCAAAGGACGTGGCTGATGACACCCGTGCGATGGCCTCACTACAGCAGAGAGAAGGTACAATAAGGCTCATGCTGCAATGTGCACCTTGGTGGAGCAAACCATCAAAATGTTGAAAATGAGCTTCTAGTGCCTGGACTGGTCTGGTGGTGCCCTGCAACACAGTCAACAGAGAGTATCATACATTGTGGTTGCCTGCTGCGCCCTTCACAACCTGGCACTGCAATGTGGAGAGGAGCTGGCAGAGGAGGAGATGCAGGAGCTGGAAGTCTCCTCCAATGGGGAGGACGTCGATGCAGATGAGGGTGAGGAGGTCCTCGAAGATGAAGATGAAGCGATGAGGCTATCACGCTGGTCAAACGAGGCAGGCGCGCTTGGGAGGCTCTCATAGTTGCTAGATATGTGGAAGATGATGGCTTGCAGTGAAGAGACCATAGATCCTCACATTGCACCTGTGAATGTTTGTCTCCTGTCTGGCAGCGCACATACCCTCAGTGATAAGGATCCTGACATGGAGATGCAGCAGATGCCCATAGTTCCTTCATTTCAGGAGGATGGTGACAACATGCAGTGGGGACACTCCACATGTCTGACTCCTGTCTGCTGACGGCACCTCATTTGCACTCTGTGAACAGGGTCATATCATGGATATGCAGCGGGGAAACTTTAATTTCTCCTGATCCTATGGCATCCTTTGTGAACTGAACCCTTCAGGACCACACTGTCACCGGACACAGATGCTGATGAGATGGTGGGGCGAGCTGCATCTCAAAGGTGCTGGGAGCACACAGAGAATGATGGAACTCTGTGCACCAGCTCAGGACATTCTGGCAGCAATGATAAGCCCCAGCGAGGTGCAGGCGTGACTGATGTGTCCAGTGACTGTAAAGGTACATCTGCCTTTATCTTGTGCAGGGACCAAGGTTTCACATCTGAGTGACGCAAACACTGCTCATCATAACAAGGAGTCATGGGCAAGGAACATTCTTGGGAGTTTATTAACAAAGTGAACATTATGTACTAGTAATCAACACCCATGCCCAGGCTGTGAAACTACATCTGAATCTTCCTAACCCTGCCATTACATCTTGATACTCCCTTGAAATCCACAGCAGAGATGGAGGTAGCCTGCTGACTGCTACGCCCTGTCTGTGATTACCTTGATGAGCGTTCTGTGGAGGGCCCTGACCTGCTTTCGGGGTCCTGCTGTGTGGTAGTGGCTCTCTCCTCAGCCTGTGGAGCTGGATTTGTTGGGCTCACAGGAAGTGGGGATTTGGATGGGGTAGACGGCCCCAGGGTGTGCACCTGCTGATCCTCCTCCCTATGAGTGCCCGAGGAACCCTTGAGGAGAAGGGGAAGCTGGAGTGAGATCTAACTGCCCCGCAGTCCTTTTGAATTGACATTGCTGGAGGCCAACTATTGTGTCAGCAATAGAGTTCAACCTGCGCAGCAGTGCAGGACTGATGTCCTGGACCAAGGTCTCCATGCCACCTTACCAGTGTTGACCTTGGTGTGTTGGCATGCTGGCGCTATCACCTCAGCCTGAAGGTGGACTGACTACTCCGCCGTGCCGTGCAATCTGAGGAGTGCAGCGGAATTCCCTTCCTGACATTCCTAAGCTTGCCTTTGCAGCTCCAGCAATGAGGGCATGACTGAGTCCAGAGGCTCGTCACCAGATTTCTGATCTCCAGTAGTTCTCCAAGTGCTGGAAACCTGGGAAGCCCCTGCTGTACATCAGACAGTGCGATGTGCTCACCAGATTGTGTGGCTACTCTAAAGCTTGGTCCCACTGAGGTGTGTTGGTCTCTGCGCTGGTTGAGGGTGTGGGCGAGCACTGTGATGGGTCTTCAGTGAGGGTTTTAGCAGATTCCTCTTCTGAGGTGTCTATGGGACTTGAGTCTAGGACCTGGGTCATGGACTCCCTTGGCTGTTTCCCAGACGTGCTTGCAAAAGCAAGAGGAGATAATTAGTGCATGGTGGGGCCTGTGAAACAGGACACGTCCCTCACAGCATGGTTGTCTGATGAATATTGCACTGCTAGATCCTCACTTATTTGAGCACCGCTGATCTCGCCATCAGCACAGGAATGGTCCAGATGTTCAACGACCAACTGGATGACTCTATTTTCAAATTCCGTGAGGACCTTGATTCTTCCACTGATCTGCAACCTCTCCCTTTTGTTGTGCGCCAGTTTGTCCTGAATGAAGATAGATGGAGAGGATACCTGCCAGGCCAGATGATGAATATGCCTGGCGTGGGTGGGTGGTGAGTGGTGCCATGGATGGGATGAGGACAATGAAGCTGTGTGTGAGAGAGTGAATTGTGATGTCGCTTGAACTGGGAGTGAGTGAGATCCCATGGATGTATGGTGGGTTTGAGAGTGTGAGAGTTGAGAGTGATGAAAAGAGCGACTTACACTGGCGGAACAAAGGAGATCATTCATCCTCTTTCGGCACTAGGTGGCTGTCCTCTTTTGCAGGGCATTGTCACTGACCACTGCTGCCACCGCCTCCCAAGCCCGATTGGTGATGTTGCTGCGGCCAGAGCCACGGTAGAGGACATCATTGGGCCTCCATGGGGTTCCAGGGACGCGTCACTAAATCGGGGCTGCAGTCGTCTTGCCTTTTGGGGCCATTTATTCTGTGCAGCAGTCCTGGGCTGGAAACACTGAGATGTGTGTATATGGCTGCACTTTAAATATGGCACCTGGGCATGAGAAGGTGATGGCATGGTGGGCAAATCGGAGGCCGCCCACCAGCAAAACTGTGTTTTTCCTGAGAATGCACAATTAAAGAGACAGGATTGGGTTTGATCATATGGCATGAAAAGCTGCTATTGTGGCCAACAGGTAAAACTTTCTTTTCCCTGCCCACTAATGCACCTAATGCAAGTCAGGGATGATTCCGCCCTATGATCCTAAATAGTAAAACATAACTGAAATATAAATATCAAAAGTCATTTTTCTTTCAAGCTTTGTCCTGTGAAAACTGCTGATTATCTGGGTGGCAGATAACAATGTGGTTTGGACAACTTCTGACATGGAGACAGTACGGTAAGGAAAATGTGTGATTTCTAAAAAATGTCTGGGGAATCTGAAATTGTTTATAAACATGCTTGAAAAAAGCTTTTAAGAGCTTGCACCAATTGTAAAGGGATCAATTGTAATTTTCTTGGATAATAAGAAATACTGTTCCATGTGACCTGGAAGCAGTACCAACACGAAGGAAATTAACACATGAAAGCTGTGTGGCTGGCAGATACAGAGAAGACAGACAAAGAAGCTACTGATGTAAAGAAGATAGATGAGCTGGAAGCAGAAGGCCATCAGCACACAGATGCAGAAACACAGAGGAAGCGTATAGAGACATACTGGGCATACTGGTTATTGTGAGGAGAAGAAGCAAATCTTTCTCGGGAAGAGGTTAGTGTTTTCTGTTTAGCAGAAAAGGAGACAGGAGCAAGGTGACCAAAATGGTCTAAAACCTGCAAGGCTGTGTGAATAGCTGAAGAGTTGAGTGTTTGCCCAGAAATGGCCAAACTGTGAACCAGGGTGTTATTGGTTGGTCAGTTGGAAAGAAACTCTGGAAAGCTACACTATCAAAACTGTCGTGACCTGAGGGAGAGAGAGTTCGTGAAAGTGTACTGATGATAATTCGCTAGCATTCGCATCACTCCCTGCAGTTACGTGGCACTATGTAGCTACACAGTTCCACAATATGCTGCTTTTTATTCACACAGGACAGGTCAGGAATCCTATCTGACAACAACTTTCACCTTGGAAATTGATGGGTCCACTATAGTTGAACGCATGACCAGAACAGCTTAACTGTTGTGCTCAATGTAGTAGTCTTAATTACAAGAAATTAAATATGTGAAACATCAAAATGAATTCTTGCATATCTTAGATTCTGCAACAATATTCACCTGCTGGTAGTGACAGCCTATGCTGGAAGTAATGTGTACCAGGTTTAACATTTCCTTCTGTCTAAATGGTTTCATTCAAAGTGTAACTGGTATTTAATGGAGAAGAAACTTAAAGACCTATAAGCATTGTGAATGTTAAGTAGATACCCTTGTTGGAAGCCTATATATAATTTTCTGCTAGGAAATATAATTACTTTTAATAATTTCTTTGAAAATGTGATTCTATTTTTGATGGACCTTTTTGTATAGAGATCCTATGAGCTTTTTAACAGTTTATATTGATTTTGTTCTGGATTTATGTGTAGTACTATTACTTTATAATAGGGAGCTATAGAGAAAGCAAAAGAAGGTGACAAGTTGGTTGCTTTAAATAAAGTAACACCACAGGAAAAGAACACCATGGTGAATCGTATCGGAACAATGTCCTACACATTCCAAGGTAGGTATAAAAACAAAATCTTGAAGAAAAGACTCTGTATTCTTTAAATTCATATATGCTTTCTTAAGATCTTTCTTTTCAATGGAGGAAATAAAACAGTTTGGAAGGACAGTTAACCCTGTGATGCTTTCATAGTGATATTGGTGGAAATTTAGAATCTGCCCATCTACTTGGCCACAGGCATTTTTAGACATTTGACCATGTTTCATTTCTGACCAAGTGCCCTCTAAAGATGCTACTGCATTTAGGTTATAAAGTCCCCTATAGCTGAGGAATGTTTCCTGTGGTTTCATGCTAGCACCCATTGGGCCAGAAGTTCAAAGAACCAGGAGGACACTGGTGGGCAAGTGAAGAAGGGAAACTGAGGTGCAGGTTGTGGGGGAAACTGAAGATGGTGGATTGATTCACAGAAGGGAAATCAAAGGAACTTTGATTCTTCCAGTGCTAATGGTAAATCACTGAAATTGTACTGAAATCTAATCACAATAATAGCAAAGTGATAACATAAAGATTTTCTTCATAACCAACACTAATAAAATGTACCACTACATTTAACTCTTAATAGTGGTAATATTCCGATATCCTACCTGTAACAAGTACTAACATTCACCCTGAAACTGTACCTTGAATGCATCTATGCTGCCCAAGGTAGGTCAGGCTCCACGTTTGGCCATTTTTAAATGGCCCTGACCTTTCTCCTTATACTCTGGTTCATGAGAAGGTGGCATCACTGAACTTAGAATCTCAGTCAGAGCTAATCTTTACTTGGTTTTCATAAGTCAAATCAAACCGAAAGATGTATTTGGGGCTCTTGATACAGAACGCATTGCCTTAAACTCAGCTCACAGCCAACCATTCTAAACCACTTCCTGATCTCTGATTCCATAAAGGAAATACTTAATCACATTATAGAAATTACATCACACAAGACTGCTATTCATCCCCCTGTACTGTTTTCTCTCCTGTAACCCTATCCACTCCACCCCAAGATGTTTTCATATTCCTCCTTTTCAAACTAATATCCTGTTCCCTTTGAAGTGAAATTTTAGTCTTTACCTTAATCATCACTGAAGGGAAATATTCCATGCTGTCATAGCCCTCCATCCAAAACTTTTCTCCTCCCTTACTCTTTGTTCCTTCGAGTGAGAATCTTTGTTTTCCGGTCACTAGTCTACTGTTCGCCACCAATGGAAATAATGTTTCACAATTTACGCACAATAATGTCCCCAGGTTTCACTCGCCCTTTCTGGCTACTCCACTCAGTGCTGCTGCCGCTCACCATCTTGCTACTGCTGTTCCTACCTCTGTGGAAAATGTTGGTCCCCATGCCTAACCCATTTCTTCCCCCTCCCTCGCGTGAGCACCGATCCCTGGAATCTAGACCCTTTCTCTCTGATCCCCAGTCTCTTATCTTTCCCCCAGTTTCTAACTCTCCCAATCAGCCATTTCCCATCCTCCGCTTGATAACCAACTCTCTCTTTCCCCCTCCCCTAATACTTTGTGCTCGTGAGTTCAGTTCTGGCTTTCTGCATTGGTGGTTGTGTGATATCACTGAGCCTGAGGTTTTAACTGTAGCCAGTGCTGTGACCAATGTGGTTGGGAGTGGGGGGAATAGTGGTAGGGGAGGGGAGTGGTGTTGCCACTGCACTGTGGGGGGAAATTTAAATTGTGGATCTCCCAGCTGGAAGTGACGTTCTGAGAGTGACCCTTCATTTGAGAAACACCTGGTTATTCTAGGATGGTTGGGAATCCAATTGTTTTGAATGGCCCTAAGAAATAGGCACAAATAAAAAAAAGTCTTGATTCATATTTAAAAACAACAGATTTATTTATTTAAGTTTTTTTTTATTCTGGTGTGAAACTTGATAATTTGCTTCACTTCATCTTATGTTGCCAACTTTCTATCTAGCATCAATAACCTAATTTAAGGGGATAAGTACTATGGGATGGAAGGGAAAGATTTTTAAAATCTCAAATATTCCCCCTCATAAATGATAATTTCAAGTAGGTAAGCATTCCCTGTCCTGGATGCTAAGCCCAAAACTTCAACAAAATTAAAAAGTACCTGGAACTCTCAGTTCCAGGAGTATCTGATATCTGATTTGCTATTATTGTTCTGATTATTTCACCAGCTCTTACGCCACAAGATACAGTCTGACATGGCAGCATAGGGAAGGGAAAGCAAATCTGACCAGGCCTGCTGTGCAGAAGCTACCTTCCTGCTGATTGCTGAGCATTGACAGGAAGCCAACATAGGAACAGGAGTAGGGCTGCTTTAGCCTGTTCCGCCATTCTGTTAGATTATGGGTAATTTGCACCTCAATTCCATTTACCCACTTTTGCTCCATATCCCTTCACAGCCTAGGTTGCCCTATCTTCCTGGAATGGGGCGAAATCTGAAAGAGGAAAAGGTGGGTATAAAGAAATTGATTATAGTGTAGATAATTGAGGATATTTTACTCCGTTATGCCCTAATTTGCTATCTTACATTTAAATTTCAGTGACTAAAGATAATTATATGAAGGTTATTAAATTCAGACCTTATAATTTCATTACAGCTGAAATGAATCACTTCCACAACAATCGAATTTATGATTACAATTCTGTAATGCAACTCTACCTACAGCAACAAGTTGAGTTTTATGAGACGGTAAGTTGTTTAACAGATCTGCTTTCCTTTTAAGATGCTGTTGGGACAAAAGGCATAAAATGTAAGGAAATACCTCGTTATGATTTAATTTGAGCTAACAGAGGTGTTTAAAATCATGAAGGATTTAGGTAGCATAAGAGAAACTGTTTCCAGAGACTGAAGGGTTCATAACCAGAGGGACAAATTGAAAACAAAAACAGAATTACCTGGAAAAACTCAGCAGGTCTGGCAGCATCGGCGGAGAAGAAGAGAGTTGACGTTTCGAGTCCTCATGACCCTTCAACAGAACTGATCTTTCTTTACAAGGAGAGGGAAATATAAGCTGGTTTAGGGTTGGGAGGGGGGTGGGAAGAGAAGTGGAGGGGGGGGTGTTAGGATAGGAGCAGATCATCAAAAGATGTCACAGACAAAAGAACAAAAGAACACAGAGGTGTTGAAGTTGGTGATATTATCTAAACGAATGTGCTAATTAAGAATGGATGGTAGGGCGCTCAATGTATAGCTCTAGTGGGGGTGGGGGAGCATAAAAGATTTAAAAATAATGGAAATAGGTGGGAAAAGAAACATCTATATAAATTATTGGAAAAGAAGAAAAAAAGGAAGGGGGAAGAAACAGAAAGGGGGTGGGGATGGAGGAGGGAGCTCAAGACCTAAAGTTGTTGAATTCAATATTCAGTCCGGAAGGCTGTAAAGTGCCTAGTCGGAAGATTAGGTGCTGTTCCTCCAGTTTGCATTGGGCTTCACTGGAACAATGCAGCAGGCCAAGGACAGACATGTGGGCAAGAGAGCAGGGTGGAGTGTTAAAATGGCAAGCTACAGGGAGGTTTGGGTCATTCTTGTGGACAGACCGCAGGTGTTCTGCAAAGCGGTCGCCCAGTTTACGTTTGGTCTCTCCAATGTAGATGGAGCAATGAATACAGTAGACTAAGTTGGGGGAAATGCAAGTGAAATGCTGCTTCACTTGAAAGGAGTGCTTGGGCCCTTGGACGGTGAGGAGAGAGAAAGTGAAGGGGCAGGTGTTACATTTTTTGCGTGGGCATAGGGAGGTGCCGTAGCTGGGGGTTGAGGAGTAGGGGGTGATGGAGGAGTGGACCAGGGTGTCCCGGAGGGAATGATCCCTACGGAATGCCACCAGGGGGGTGAAGGGAGGATGTGTTTGCTGGTGGCATCATGCTGAAGTTGGTGGAAATGGCGGAGGATGATCCTTTGAATGCGGAGACTGATAAGTGAGGACAAGGGGGACCCTATCATGTTTCTGGGAGGGAGGAGAAGGCGTGAGGGCGGATGCGCGGGAGATGGGCCGGACACGGTTGAGGGCCCTGTCAACGACCGTGGGTGGAAAACCTCGGTTAAGGAAGAAGGAGGACATGTCAGAGGAACTGTTTTTGAAGATAGCATCATCGGAATAGATGTGACAGAGGTGAAGGAACTGAGGGAATGGGATGGTGTCCTTACAGGAAGCAGGGTGTGAGGAGCTGTAGTCGAGGTAGCTGTGGGAGTCGGTAGGCTTGTAACGGATATTGGTGGACAGTCTATCACCAAAGATTGAGACAGAGAGGTCAAGGAAGGGAAGGGAAGTGTCAGAGATGGATCATGTGAAAATGATGGAAGGGTGGAGATTGGAAGCAAAATTAATAAATTTTTCCAAGTCCCGACGAGAGCATGAAGCAGCACTGAAGTAATCATCGATGTACCGGAGAAAGAGTTGTGGGTGGAGGACTGGAACAAGAAATGTTCCACATACCCCATAAAGAGATAGGCATAGCTGGGGCCCATGTGGGTACCCATAGCCACACCTTTTATTTGGAGGAAGTGAGAGGAGTTGAAGGAGAAATTGTTCAGTGTGAGAACAAGTTCAGCCAGATGGAGGAGAGTAGTGGTGAATGGGGATTGTTCGGGCCTCTGTTCGAGGAAGAAGCTAAGGGTCCTCAGACCATCCTGGTGGGGGATGGAGGTGTAGAGGGATTGGACGTCCATGGTGAAGAGGAGGCGGTTGGGGCCAGGGAACTGGAAATTGTTGATGTGACGTAAGGTGTCAGAGGAATCACGGATGTAGGTGGACAAGGGGAGAGAGAAGGGAGTCAAGATAATGAAAAATGAGTTCCGTGGGGCAGGAGCAAGCTGACACGATCGGTCTACTGGGACAGTTCTGTTTGCGGATTTTGGGTAGGAGGTAGAAGCGGGCCGTCCGAGTTTGGGTGACTATCAGGTTGGAAGCTGTGGGAGGAAGATCCCCAGAGGAGATGAGGTCAGTGACAGTCCTGGAAACAATGGCTTGATGTTCAGTGGTGGGGTCATGGTCCAGGGAGAGGTAGGAGGAAGTGTCTGCGAGTTGACGCTCAGCCTCCACGAGGTAGAGGTCAGTGCGCCAGACAACAACAGCACCACCCTTGTCAGCGGGTTCAATGACAATGTTAGGATTGGACCTGAGAGAACGGAGTGCAGTAAGTTCAGAGAGAGAGAGATTAGAATGGGTGAGAGAAGCAGAGAAATTGAGACGACTAATGTCGCGCCGACAGTTCTCAGTGAAAAGATCAAGATAAGGTAAGAATCCAGAGGGAGGGGTCCAGGTGGAGGGAGAATATTGGAGGTGGGTAAAAGGATCCATTGAACGGGGAGAGGACTCCTGCCCAAAGAAGTGAGCCTGGAGACGAAGACGGCAGAAGAAGAGTTCAGCATCGTGCCGAGCCCAATATTCATTGAGATGAGGGCGTAAGGCTATGAAACTAAGTCCTTTGCTAAGCACTGAACGTTCACCGTCGGAGAGGGGAAGGTCAGGGGGTATAGTGAATACATGGCTGGGGCTGGGATTGGAAGACGGGGTGGGGACGGAGGGACGGGCATGGTTGGAGGGTCCTAGATGGGTGTTGGTGTCAATGAGTTGCTGGAACTTGCACTCCTCAGCACTTGAGAGAAAGAAAAAAGTTTCTTGTTGAGGCGTCGGATGAGACAAAGAAATTTAAGGTGATTGACGTAAGAGTCAGAGGTGACATAAGGGAAAACCTTTTTTACACAATGAGTGGGTAGGATTTGGAATGCACTGCCTGTTGGGGTGATGGAAACAGATTCAATCGTAGTTTTCAAAAGAGAATTGGATAAAAATTTGAAGGCTTAAAAAAAAAACTGCAAAGATATATAAAGGCGTGGGGGCTGGGGGATGTTGTCCTAAACTTGTATCTGTCTGTCCTTTGCCGCAAATGATTTTGGTTCATTTCTGCAGTCTTTTAACTATAACTTGTTAACAGGTTTGTAAATTGACGGTCTTTTCTTGATTGTCGACATTATTAACCTATACAATGCAACATGTTTAGTGTTGTTCATTATTCTTGTGCATGCCTCTTTCTCACTACTGTAGGCCAGTTGTTTCTATCACTTCTGTTTCTGCTAGCTGTGCTTCCATGCACCAACTAGATCTGTTTCCTTTTTTTATTTTTACTGTGTATAACTTCTGCAATCCATTTTCCTCTCCTTTGGATTCCATTACAAAATATGGGAATGTCAGTGCTGGCCGGATCTTTTTCCAAAAGATCCCTTGTTACTTTTTTTTTCTCTAAATACAACCTAAAAACTGCAGGGAAATTGTTCTTTTACTAATTAGCTATAAAGTAAACAATGCTTAATTATTATAATTTATATATATATTTAAAATATCACTGTTCCTAATTTGTGTAGCCCATTGGTTCTGAGCTCATGCCCACAGAGCAAGAGCTGACTGACTCACTGGCATTTCTTGAAGAAATTCTGCCAGACATTGTGTGTTACTTTGCTTCTCACGTGTCTTGGCCCTCCACTTTCCTCATCATCTCTCTCACCTTGTGAGTAATAGGATTTATTTTCTTTACATCCTAATTAAGTCTGAAGAAGAGCTTTGTAATCTGAATGCCAAAGGAGAATGGTCAGCTATTTATTGCAGCTATGCAGACACTTGATTCCAAAATTAGTGCATGAGAAATGACATCTTTGCCAGATTGGTGAAGTATGACTATAACCCAACTAATTCAAGTCTTGGAGCACATACCGATTTAAGCTAAAATAGGATAAATTTTATAAATTAAAGAGGGACTAATTTCACCATTGGCTAAATTACTAAATGTACGACAGATTATGGAATTAAATCACACCAATTGAAAAATAAGATGATGGTAGCCTGAAAGGCTATAAGGTTGTTGCATGCATTTACCAAGGGTGCAAGAAACAATCAATGGTCCTATTATTAATATCTATCCAGTTACCTGTGGCACATGTGTAATGGTAGGATGTGATGCCCCTACAGTTGAATAACCTGGCATTTGCCACAGGGATTCATAAATGAAGAATAGTCACTGCTTGGACAAGGTAACAGAAAATGTCACCTACAAAGCCATACTGTAACATGATCTAATTCCTTCAGAAGAGAACAATTGTTTCCGTTTTTCAAACTTCTGAATAAAAGATCATAAAAAAGATCATTAAATATCATAAATAGCTCAACAGTTCACACAAGGATCAGTGCTAGCTGGTCACAATTTACATAAATGATTCGAACTCCAGAATTGGAAGTAGACTTTCAACTTTGAAGATGACACCAAATAGATAATACTCAGGAAGACTGGAACAAAATAAGAGACCATTAAAGAATTTGCAGTCTTTGTCTTTATTCATTATTAGCTAGTTCATTCTTGTTTCTTTAGAGGAATATAATTCTGGACTTGCTTGATCACTGTTTCAAATATTTTCACTATTGTTATATCTCTGTTTGCCAATATTATTTTACAGTTTACTTTCCCTGGTTCTGTTCTCATTCATTCCAATGTTGTGATCTCTATTGCTGAGCTGTTCCTTACCTTTACTGCACTATTCTGTTTTGATTCCTTTCCCATTACTAGATCCAGCATTTCTATGGGCTGGCATGATAAACGTCCTGTTTCCTTTCATTCCAAACCCCAAACCCCACCATTTAAATTGTTCTCACATTCATTTGTTCTGAAAATTGGTTGCTAATTGCACCTCCCCAGCCCCAACCCACACTGTTCTGCCTGCGCTCTTTCAGTTGGAGCAGAGAAGATTTAAGGGCTAATTTGATGTATGTTTTTCAAATTATGAAGAAATGAAACACAGTAGATGGAAGCAGTTCTTAAGAGGTTTAGAGTAAGGAGAATAGATACATGATTAAATGCAATGGACTTAGGACAGAGAGCAGGAGAAACCATTTTTTTTCACAGGATTGCAGTGCTGTGGAATGCAATTTTGAACAAAGTAGAGACCATACTAATAGATTAGATATGTATTTAAAGGAAAAGGAATTAAATAAAATTAAGAACATCACAGAACATCAGAATAGGACTAAGATCATGTGGATGATAAACACGACATGGATGACTTGGTTCAAATAACATATTTCCATGTTGTAATTTGTATGTAATGCAATGTAATAATCTCAGAAGGAATCTCTTCCTGTATCCTGCAAACATAGCACCCAGAGAAGTGGAATCGATAGATATTTGTATGTTAGACTGCGGCTGACTATAGAGTGCATAATCGTGAATAATGGGAAGAAGGAAAAAGCACACATACAAAGTAATATTTTAAAAAAAGAAAATCAAACTTTTCAATAAAATTGTTAGTGAAATATTTAATTGATAAGCCCACATTTTGTTGAAAGATCTTTTGAAGGAAGTGGGCACCTTGTTGAAATGTGTTTAAATTAAGAAAGATTTTGTTATTCCCCACTAGATTGCAGCAAAGCTGAAGCAAGCATTGACCCATTTTACAGTACAACAGTAAACCATGCCAGCACAATTAGCCTCAACTGATTACTTGGTGGAGGGATCCTGTGCTCTGAAAAGTGAAAGAAAAACCTAGCAAAGACACCTCAAAATCAGGTTTTGTTTGATATAATGTTAAACGTACAAAGCAGTTGTTTGGACCATATCGGTTATTTTTCTACTTCTGTGCAAATGGTGTGAAACTTTTAGTATTGTTCTTCTCTAACTCTGTGCAAGCATAAACTAAGTGAACTTTTTTTGTTACTTTACCTGTTTATTTCTATTTTTGTAAAAATTCTTTTCTGTTCTGTACTTTTGTGATACATGACTTTGTTATCTGAACAAAACACATTGTGGAAGACATTGACATGTGATTTCAGTTTGCTTTTCTATCTTTTATTTTGTGCAATTTGTAAAATTTTCTGTCCATGATGCATTCTATGAATGAAGTGGTCAGGAACGAGATTAATCTTAAAACCAAGTCGAGGAGATTTCTGAAACAGCCGTTTATTTGCAAGAATTCCCAAATGCCAATACTCCATTGACAGTCATTTAAGATGTCCAGCACAATAATGAAGACGTTTGGAGGGGAAACCTCATGTTGTGCATAAACTTCATTGTTTTGAATTATCATTTTTGTACTAAGATACCAAGAATGCACCAGACCTCGTGCAATGTGTCTTAAGCATTCCAGCATTGAGCTTTCCTGTTTATTCTTGACCAAATTTTAAACCATTATACAAGACTTCATTTGTCCCCTTTTTAGTGCCAGCTTTAGTAAAATCGTGTCAAAGGGGTGACATTCTGAAAAGCTTCTGAGAAATCGTTGGTTTGAAATTTGTATTTTGTTTTGAAGTACATGAGATTTTTTTTGCAATATCACCATTTTTTTGACTGCTTTATTATTATTACTTAGGTTATCAAGCTACCAGAGGAAATTGCTATTTGGAGAGTTAAATGTTAATAACGTTGTAGGCAGAATGATTGCTGTTCTCAAATGGTTACCAGTTCTTTCCAGAGTCTAGCCCCTGAACTTCAGGGACTTTGAGCTCTATTCATTTGCCAAAAATATGAAAGCCATTCTGAATAGAAGTATTTTTTTTTGTTGCCTATAGCCTTGCTTATATTTAAATTTAATATACAAAGATACTCTGTAATTATACAGATACATTTATGAATCTAGGAGGATTATAAGAGCATGTTTGCACCAAAGATAAGTATTTAATTTTGTATTTACATTATTTTTGGATTGTGAACTAATAAATGTTCCATGCTTATACATTTTTGAAATTTGACTTCATGCTATACAAGCAGTAAGCTTGAGAAAGATAAATTTAAATTCAATGGAAAATGTAATGGGGGAAGAGAGAACACATCGGCATTGGAATAGATGAAGAAACTTCTCTACATAAAGTAATTAAACTGGAATATTTTAGAAATATAAATGTTTTCACTAACTGTATTTGCCTCCAGTGCTCGGGTTAAGATATATGAAAATTGCACTAAAATGGAAATCTTAAATTGTTGAGATTTATATGAACTCCAATTCTTCCTGATTCGTTATGAAATATATTTTCTAGAGTGCTAACTGTACACAATGTATATAAAAATATAATGTAAATTATCACAAATGTATTTTTTGTTAAATGCCATGTAAGGAAGTTTTGTTGAAATTAAATATCAGATTTATCTTCTCGACCCTTCCATTATAGTACAGAACTCCTTATGTGGCCCTGTAAAATCCAATTCAGAGGAGAGGAAATCGCCATCAAATTTTGCTTTTAGATAATGAAATAGCTTGGCAAAGAGAGAATTTTGTGCAACTGAGGGTGTGAAGACAGGCCAAATGGAATGAGATTAGACATAACCACTTCAACACTGAGCACAAGAAAAAGGAAATAAAGTGTTCTTAAAGTTATCTAAGCAATCCAAGTAACTTCATATTAACTCTTTTTGCATCAGTTGGCATTAGTATTTTATTATTCTCAGTGTGGCTTAAGTTGACAAGAAAATGTATGAAATGGGTTATGAAATCATTCCTGCAAAAGCAAAGTTTTGGTAACTATAAAGCATCTTCTACATTAGTGACTGACGTATCTTTTTATTTCGTCGTCAAGTCAATGTGTCCTCTTTCTCTTTTTTGTTTTCTTTTCAACCGTTTGTTTTTCTAATAATTTTGTTAAGTATTCTAGTATTTATTTGTTGTTCCTCGAGTTTTTAATGTCTTGTTTCACAATGTCATTCACTGACGAGCATCAGTTCAGCAAATGATCCGGTTTTGCTGTGACTTGAACTACAAGACACAAGCGTGAAAATAAATAGTGAAGTCAGCATGTGCCTTGTTTTAATAATGTTATTCATGGTCCCTATCCCTCCCTGTCCATAATGTGACATAATACTAAATCAACCTGACCAGGAAGTTTCCAGGTTCAGTCTGGGTTGTGCCAAGGTCACAGAATGAGGGCCACTATTTGCTCCAACTTGCTTTAGCTAGTGAGGATAAAGCTCAGCCAAAGCTGTCATTCTGAATGTTGACCAGTAGCCTATGCAACACCATTGAGAGGATGACAAGGGAAGGTAAGACATGATCTCAGAGGCCAAATGAGTAATCGTGGACTACTGTTACAGAATACCTTTGGCAGATGTCTGGAATAACTTGCCAACCTGCTATTTTGACAAGAAATGTGTGTAGTATTGAAAAATGCACAAAGGTGAATAATAACTATCTGCCCAAAGCAATGCATACCAAAATATGTTTGCCTGTTTAAAAGAGTGACAAATTTCATTGGGCTTTTTGGCAAACAATTAAAATATTACAGTAGATCATAAGAAATAGGAGCACCCATTTGGTGCCTCCAGCCTGCTCTACCATTCAATAAGATTGTGGCTGACCTGATTGTTGCTTCATCTGTCCCTCATGACCATTTATTCCCTTATCAATCAAAAAGCTGTCTAACTTAGCCTTGAATATGACCCAGCCTCCACTGCTGTCCGTGGAAGAGAATTCCAAAGACCAACAACCCTCTGAGAGAAGAAATCCTTCTTCGTCTCTTTCTTAAATGGGGGACTCCTTATTTTTAAACTCTGCCTACTAATTCTAGATTTCCCCACCAGAGTAAACATCCTCTCAGCAGCTATATGCGGTGGGTAAAATACTGGCAGGGCAGGATGAAACCCTTAAGTGGCCATTAATTTGCCACTTAAGGGCCTCAATAGGGCCAAGGCAGATGGGCTGCCTGACATGTTTCTTGTAAAATTTCCGATAGGCCAGGGGTGGGTGGAAGGTGACCAGAATTTTACAAGACCTGCTGGCAGGGG
The DNA here is from genome assembly GCF_017639515.1 of Carcharodon carcharias. NCBI lineage: Eukaryota > Metazoa > Chordata > Chondrichthyes > Lamniformes > Lamnidae > Carcharodon > Carcharodon carcharias. Next base: position 155,764,911 of record NC_054468.1, on the reverse strand, counting down.
AGTGTAAAATCCAGTCCCATGTCTCTGTAATGGCTGTCATTTCATACTCGTTTATTTTTATTTGTTCACAGCATATACATTGTTATCCCTATGTAACCTTGCTTTATTTATTTCAGTTAAATTAAAATTAGGGGCTTTTTAAATTGCTTTGGCACCCACTCTTTGAGTCTGCTCTGCTCCTTGTTTTGCGTTATCTGCTTTATCTGCTTTATTTTATTTTCTTAGCTTTCCTAATTATTGATATATCAGACTTTAAGCTGATATATAAGTTACAAGTGGAGTTTTAACCCAGATGCAAACCAGTAAGAATCAAAATCAGAAATGTACTGCAGACATGGTGGTCCAGATGTTCTGTTGATTGTGTTGCTAATTTTGGCACAATTTGGCCGAAATCGACGTAACCAACATCAAAGATCATAGATGTTTAATTTAATTTAGCACTGTTTGAACTCAAATAGCCAGGAGGTGAACGATGGACCCTATTCTTTATATATTTACATGCTTTTATTTACAGAGACACATTGCATATCATGCACCTTAAAGCAAAGACCCCTCTTTTTCAGTTTGCTCCTATGTATATGAACATGTGTGAGCCCATTTAATACCCACCATCTGAATATGATTAATTCAATGCAATATATATCAACACAATTAACAGATTATTTTCTTTAAAAAAAAACTCCATATCGACAGCCAAATGTTCAAAATAAAATTAAGGACTTCCATACTCCGTACTGAACATTACTTTGTGAGACGACCCTGCTCCAGGGCTCCAATAATTTTTTGTACATGCACTTTTTCTTGAAAAACAATCTAACAGTTGTTGGCTTGAATCTTCCTTTTAATTTTAGGGATTGCCTTTCTCTCCAATATTTGTTTCAGGGCAGCAAGGCCAATTCTTAACTTTTTCTAACTAATTTTTTGTGGAGTGACCATTATTTATGTGATATTCAATGCGCATACTATCTTCAGTACTCCCATTGTACAGAATCTCAAGATATTTTTGCAAATAGAATTCAATGTCCAATGCCCTCTCAAGAACCAGTATTTCAGCAGCTAGACTACTTTTAACAATCCTTTTTTTAAGCTTCCCAGGCTAAAGTACAAATTTCCCATTTTTCTCCATCAAAATGCTATGAAACCAGCTACACTAGAGTCCTCATCAGGAAGATTAACGTGAAGTATCACTAAAGCTTGGTGTTCTTTGGATCACTTGAGGATGGGAACTTTATCTATTAATATTTATTATTTTTTTGCCCTTAAAACATTCTCTACTTTGGAGTGCTTCATCAAAATAGTTAATGTTTTTTCTTCTCCTTGTGCTAACTTAGTAGATGAGCATCAAGGCACCAACCATGCATAGGGGATTGGTTAACATAAAGCACACAGGTTCATTTAAAAGCAGTATTACACAGTTGGAGAGCATATATACATGAATGAGTCGGTAGCTTCCTCAGAACAAACAGACTAAGACTGAATCACTTGATACTTTGCATCATTTCCCCTCTAGTGATGTATACAGAGAACATAACTGCACCCACTTTAAGGTGTACCACAAAATTCCCTTTTTTCCAAATAAATAACCATAACTATTTACAATACATGGAAATTCTTATTTACGCATAAGAGTTACAAGAAGCTCATCAGCTTAAGTCCCTCAAGTGTAATGGCAGTCTGCTTATATACTCTATCTTAGTAACTGTAATGTTAGCTTGAAGTTGTATTTTCTCAATAGCCTGTGGGAGCATCATGCTTGGATGCTGCTTTGGATTTTGTCCTGGATGCAGTGGAATTACGTGGTGGCTGAGGATTTGATACTTCCCTGATTTGTCCTCTTCTATCTCACAGTTGCACCATTGGGTGTGATGACCTCATATGACCTTGGCTCCAGACAGATCCTTGTCACTTTGTTTGGTTGCCGTGTACATTGCATGGGATGCTGAATGTAAACCTGTTGTCCTATCTTTACATTTGGCAACTTTGCCTGCATTCCTGTCATGCATGTCTTTCATCTTCCCCTGTTTTTTCATAAGTTCTTCTCTGGCTTCTGAAAGGGTAGGTTGATGAAAACTAGATAGATTCACTGTCACAGGTCTGACAAACAAGAGTTCTGCTAGTGATGAAATTGTTGCACATGGAGGTGTTGCTCTAAGGTGTAGCCTTGCAATGTGTAGGTCTTGTTTGGTCTGTCTACCTTTTATAATTAAAGATTTCACTGTACGAATCATTCTTTTGGCCATGCCATTAGATCTGTGTAGTGCAGAGAAGTAGTAGTGTGTGAAATGGGGAATAGACAACGCATGTCCCTGAATGGCTTACCAATAAATTGAGGATTATCATCTTACATTATCTCTCTAGGTGCCCCAAATAAACTGAAAATAGCACTTAGAGTGTGTGCTCCAGTTGTGCTTGAGGTATTGTGCAATTGACGGATAATAGAGTACTTAGAAAAATAATCAGTGACAATAAAGAAATTATTCATGTGGACGTGGAAGAGGTAGGAAACAATCTTGGCCCAAGGATGAGTAGGAACTTTGTGTGGTAAAAGCAATTCATTGTGCTGATTTGGCATATTTTCTGACATGCCTTGCACTACTTAACTGTGATTTCAATTTGTGCCTGGCAATACGGTCTCTCTCTCACAGGCTTCGTCTAGAGGTGTGTCTTCTGGTGATCTGCCTTTTGATACCTGGTTGATTCACGGGTGGTTACCACTGTGAGATCTCAACATGCCAGTAGACCTGCAACCACTAGACTTTTGGTTTGTACTACATAGTACATCTCTGACACCCAGGGTGACTGGTTGTATTTATGATCTGGCACGATGGATCCTACGAGTAGAATCATAAAGCCATTATACACTGATAGTTTCGTGGTAGTGGATTTCTCCATGGCCTTCCACATTTGTGGATATATTACTTGCAGAGTTCTCTGAGGCAGTATGTTGGCACTTGTTGCTCTATCTACTTTTGCCAATAGTGAATGTTTACCAAATTTATGAGGAAGGATGATCAAAATTGTGGCAAATATTTCTGAGGGTGTAATGGCATCTGTGTTCTGCTATATGGATGGTGTGGAATACATGTTTGTAGCTTTGCCCCTCTAATAAAACTGCCTAATTTACAGGTTTGTATGGAGTTTTCAGTGGGAAGAAGGAGGAGGGAGGCTGTCAAATCATGGCCATCTTGAACCTAACTGGCCCAAAAATCCTCTACTTGTACTGTTGTTAAATTCATTTATGGGATGTGGGAGTCACTGGCTAGGACAGCATTTATTGCCCATCCCTAATTGCCCTTGAGAAGCTGGTGATTAGCTGCGTTCTTGAACTGCTGCAGTTCATGTGGTATAGGGACACCCACAGTGCTGTTAGGGAGAGAGTTTCAAGATTTTGACCCAGTGACAGTGAAGGAATGGCGATATATTTCCAAGTCAGGAAGGTGAGTGGCTTGATGGTGTTCCCATGTGTCTGCTGCCCTTAACTTTCTAGATGGTAGTGGTTGTGGATTTGGAAAGTACTGCTTAAGGAGCTTAAGAGAGTTTCTGCAGTGCATCTTGTAGATGGTACACACTGCTGTCACAGTACGTCAGTAGTGGAGGAGTGAATGTTTGTGGAACGGGTGCCAATCACGAGGGCTGCTTTGTCCTGGATAGTGTCGAGCTTCTTGAGTGTTAAAAACAAAAAAACTGCAGATGCTGGAAATCCAAAACAAAAACAGAATTACCTGGAAAAACTCAGCAGGTCTGGCAGCATCGGCGGAGAAGAAAAGAGTTGATGTTTCGAGTCCTCATGACCATTCAATAGAACTGATTGAATATTAGGAAAGGGTTGATATATAAGCTGGTTTAAGGTGGGGGGAGAGAAGTGGGGGATGGTATGGTTGTAGGGACAAGCAAGCAGTGATAGGAATAGATAAACAAAAGATGTCACAGACAAAGGAACAAAGAAGTGTTGAAGTTGGTGATATCTAAACAAATGTGCTAATTAAGAATGGATGGCAGGGCACTCAAGGTACAGCTCTAGTGGGGGTGGGTTGGAAAGACTAGCAGGGCATACAAGATTTAAAAATAATGGAAATAGGTGGGAAAAGAAAAATCTATATAAATTATTCGAAAAAACAAAAGGAAGGGGGAAGAAATGGAAAGGGGCGGGGGATGGAGGAGGGAGTTCAAGATCTAAAGTTGTTGAATTCAATATTCAGTCCAGAAGGCTGTAAAGTGCCTAGTGGGAAGATGAGGTGCTGTTCCTCCAGTTTGCGTTGGGCTTCACTGGAACAATGCAGCAAGCCAAGGACAGACATGTGGGCAAGAGAGCAGGGTGGAGTGTTAAAATGGCAAGCGACAGGGAGGTTTGGGTCTTTCTTGCGGACAGACCGCAGGTGTTCTGCAAAGCCGACGCCCAGTTTACGTTTGGTCTCTCCAATGTAGAGGAGACCGCATTGGGAGCAACGAATGCAGTAGACTAAGTTAGGGGAAATGCAAGTGAAATGCTGCTTCACTTGAAAGGAGGGGTTGAGGAATAGGGGGTGATGGAGGAGTAGACCAGGGTGTCCCGGAGGGAACGATCCCTACGGAATGCTGCCGGGGGGGGTGAAGGGAAGATGTGTTTGGTGGTGTCATCATGTTGGAGTTGGCGGAAATGGCGGAGGATGATCCTTTGAAAGCGGAGGCTGGTGGGGTGATAAGTGAGGACAAGGGGGACCCTATCATGTTTCTGGGAGGGAGGAGAAGGCATGAGGGCAGATGCGCGGGAGATGGGCTGGACACGGTTGAGGGCCCTGTCAACGACCGTGGGTGGAAAACCTCGGTTAAGGAAGAAGGAGGACATGTCAGAGGAACTGTTTTTGAAGGTAGCATCATCAGAACAGTTGCGACGGAGGTGAAGGAACTGACAGAATGGGATGGAGTCCTTACAGGAAGCGGGGTGTGAGGAGCTGTAGTCAAGGAAGCTGTGGGAGTCGGTAGGCTTGTAATGGATATTGGTGGACAGTCTGTCACCAGAAATTGAGACAGAGAGGTCAAGGAATGGAAGGGAAGTGTCAGAGATGGACCATGTAAAAATGATGGAGGGGTGGAGATTGGAATCAAAATTGATACATTTTTCCAAGTCCTGACGAGAGCATGAAGCAGCACTGAAGTAATCATCGATGTACCAGAGAAAGTGTTCTGGGAGGGGGCCAGGGTAGGACTGGAACAAGGAATGTTCCACATACCCCATAAAGAGACAGGCAGAGCTGGGGCCCATGCGGGTACCCTTAGCCACACCTTTTATTTGGAGGAAGTGAGAGGAGTTAAAGGAGAAATTGTTCAGTGTGAGAACAAGTTCAGCCAGACGGAGGAGAGTAGTGGTGGATGGGAATTGTTCGGGCCTCTGTTCGAGGAAGAAGCTGAGGGCCCTCAGACCATCCTGGTGGGGTATGGAGTAGAGGAATTGGACGTCCATGGTGAAGAGGAAGCGATTGGGGCCAGGGAATTGGAAATTGTTGATGTGACGTAAGGTGTCAGAGGAATCATGAATGTAGGTGGGAAGGGACTAGAGAAGGGGAGAGAGAAGGGAGTCAAGATAACGAGAAATGAGTTCCGTGGGGCAGGAACAGGCTGACACGATCGGTCTACTGGGACAGTTCTGTTTGTGGATTTTGGGTAGGAGATAGAAGCGGGCCGTCCGAGGTTGGGCGACTATCAGGTTGGAAGCTGTGGGAGGAAGATCTGCAGAGGAGATGAGATCAGTGACAGTCCTGGAAGCAATGGCTTGATGTTCAGTGGTGGGGTCATGGTCCAGGGAGAGGTAGGAGGAAATGTCTGTGAGTTGACGCTCAGCCTCCGCGAGGTAGAGGTCAGTGCGCCAGACAACAGCACCACCCTTGTCAGCGGGTTTGATGACAATGTTGGGGTTGGACCTGAGAGAATGGAGTGCAGTAAGTTCAGAGAGAGACAGATTAGAATGGGTGAGAGGAGCAGAGAAATTGAGATGACTGATGCCACGCCAACAGTTCTCAGTGAAAAGATTAAGAGAAGGTAAGAATCCAGAGGGAGGGGTTCAGGTGGAAGGAGAATATTGGAGGTGGGTAAAAGGATCCGTTGAACGGGGAGAGGACTCCTGCCCAAAGAAGTGAGCATGGAGATAAAGACGGCGAAAGAAGAGTTCAGCATCATGCCGAGCCAATATTCATTGAGATGAGGGCGTAAGGGTATGAAACTAAGTCCTTTGCTGAGCACTGAACGTTTAGCTTCGGAGAGGGGAAGGTCAGGGGGTATAGTGAATACACGGCCAGGGCTGGGATTGGAAGATGGGTTGGCGACGGAGGGACAGGCAGAATTGGGGGGTCCTAGATGGGTGTTGGTGTCGATGAGTTGTTGGAGCTCCATTACACTCCTGATTTGTGCCTTGTAGATGATGGACAGGCTTTAGTAAGTCGGGAGTGAATTGCTTGCCACAAGATTTCTAGCCTCTGACCTTCTCTTGTAGCCACTTTGTTTATCTGGCTAGTCCAGTTCAGCTTCTGGTCAGTGAATGTTGATTGTGGGGATTCAGCGATGGTAGTGCCATTGAATGTCAAGGCGTGATGGTTAGATTCTCCCTTGTTGGAGATGGTCATTGCCTGCCACTTGTGTGGCATGAATGCATTAGGGGGAATACAGTAAGAATTTGAAAGGGAATTACTTAGAAACCCAGCCAGTCAGTGCCATCAAGTACACTAACAGTTAGGGGTTACCAGATGAGCTTTGCACACCCTTAGAGCCTGCAATCACCAGGAAGACCCTGGGAACTAGACTGGAGACGGAGGATGGAAACAATATAGATCAAGTGTCCTGGGAACCAGACTGGAGACAAAGGTTGAAAATAATATAGATTAAGTGTGCTCTTCAACAGATAAGGAAAGACAAAATTGTTCCAGCTTAGATTGAGGGAGAAAGTTCTGCCTGGATGAAGGGGGATGCGTGTATCTATATGTTGACAAGATTGGAATCTGAACAATGTTCTTGAACGTGACCAGTAATGTATAAATATGCTGAATACATGTAATTTAGCAGAGTGCTACCTCAAGCTGCTTGAGGTGGATCTCTCCTTGCAATTGCTCGAATAAATGATCGTAACCTGTACCTGAGCCTCCTGTGGTTTGTTCATCAAAGTACCACAACAAATATTACTTGCCACTTGTCAGCCCAACCCTGGATATTGTCCGGATCTTGCAGCATTTGGACATGGACTGCTTCAGTATCTGAGGAGTCACAAATGGTGCTGAACGTTGTGCAATCATCAGCAAACGTCCCCACTTCTGGCCTTATGATGGAAGGAAGGTCATTGATGAAGCAGCTGAAAGTGGTTGAGCCTAGGACACCACCCTGAGGAACTCCTGCAAAGATGTCCTGTTATTTGAAATAGTTCTGCGACTGCTTACCAGCGATTTCAATCCACTCACCAGCTGCTTAAAAAATCTTCCCTCTGCCTGGTTTTCATGAAATTTTTAAAAGTATAAACCTGAATGCATGCATGCCCAATTCATTATTTTTTTGAAAAAAACTTTTGCCTGATTTGAACAGTTGGCTAAGGGAGTCCTGGCACCAGTAACTGGTTCTGAAATCACTCGTTTGAGTAATGACTTAAGTTTCTGTTATGCTGCAATTTGTATCTTGAGTATTGCTGAAAAGGGAGAAGTGTTGCTGAAGCTTTTTGTCTTGCATGTATCAGGACACATTCAAGAATGCTAAATTTCAAACGATCACTACAATTTATACTACATGAGAAAAGGGTGCTGACTGGTTGGCTAGTTGACTCTGGATGAAGCGTTGCCATGGCGATAGCAACATGATTTTGTAAAAGGCAAATAGTGTTTAACCAATTTATTGGAGGTCCATGAAGAAGTCAAGTGCTGAGGATAAAGGGGAACCAGTGGATGTACTTAATTTAGATTTCCAGAAGGCATTTGATAAAGTGTCACAGCAAAGCTTATTGCAGAAAATAAAAGTTTATGGTATAGGGGCTAATGTATTGGCATCGATAGAAGATTGGCTAGCTAACAGGAGGCAGAGGTTGGCATAAATGGGTCTTTTTCAGGTTGTCAGGATGTGACGAGTGGTGTGCCACAGGGATCAGTGCTGGGGCCTCAACTTTTTACAATTACTTGGATGAAGGGACCGAAGGAATGGTTACTAAATTTGCTGATGACACAGATAGGTGGGAAAGTAAATTGCGAAGAGGATGTAATGAGGCTGCAAATTGACATAGATAGCTTAAATGAGTGGTCAAAGATCTGGCAAATTAAATTATATAATATGGGCAAATGTGAAATCATTCATTTTGGCAGGAAGAATAAAAAAGCTTATATAACAAGTGGAACATGGGAACAGGAGTAGACCATTCGGCCCCTCAAGCCTGCCCTGCCATTCAGTAAGATCATGGCTGATCTACCCCAGGCCTCAACTCCTTTTTTGTGCCAGCTCCTCAAAGCCCTCAACTTGATATTTCAAAAATCTATCTACCTCCACTTTAAATACTTAGTGATCTAGCCTCCACAACTCTCTGGGGTAGAGAATTCCAGACATTCACTACCCTCTGAGAGAAGAAATTCCTTTGCATCTCAGTTTTAAATGAGAGTCCCTTTATTCTGTGACAATTTCCCCTAATTCGAGATTCCCCCATTAGAGGAAACATCTCAACATCTACCCTGTCAAGCCCCCTCAGAATCTTGTACATTTCAATAAGATCACCCCTCATTCTTCTAAACTCTAATGAATAAAGGCCTAACCTGTTTAGCCGTTCTTGGTAAGTCAACTCCTTCTTCCAAGAATCAGCCTAGTGCATCTCTCTTGAACTGCCTCCAATGCCAATGTATCCTTTCTTAAATACGGGGACCAAAATTGTACACAGCACCCCAGGTGCGGCCTCACCAACATCCTATACAGTTGTAACAAGACTTCCCTATTATTAATCTTCAACCCCCTAGCAATACAGGCCAAAATTCCATTTGCCTTCTTAATTACTTGCTGCATCTGCATGCTAATGTTTTGTGTTTCATGCACAACAGCACCCAGATCCCTTTGTGCTGCACTTTTTTGAAGTCTCCATTTAAATAACAGTCTGCCTTTTGATTCTTCCTACCAAAGTGCATGATCTCACTTTCCTACATTACACTCCATAGTTTCTGTCCACTCACTCAACCTATATATCCTCTTGCAGACTTCATATGAACTCATCGTAACATACCGTCCCACCAATTTAGTATCATTAGCAAATTTGGAAACGTTACACTCTGCCCCCTTCTCCAAGTCATTAATATAGACAGTAAATAATTGAGGCCCTAGGACTGAACCTTGTGGTATTCTGCTAGTTACATCTTTCCAAACTGAAAAAGACCCATTACTCCTGACTCTGTCTTCTGTGAGTTAACCAATCCTCAATCCATGCTAATACATTACCCCCAATATTGTGAGCTCCTATCTTCTGCAATAACCTTTTATGTGGCATCTCATTGAATGCCTTCTGGAAATCCAAATACACTACATCTACCAGTTCCCCTTCATCAACTCTGCTTGTTATATAGAAACATGGAAAATAGGAGCAGGAGTAGCCCCTTTGTCCCTTTGAGCCTGCTCCACCATTCATTGTGATCATGGCTGATCATCCAACTCAATAGCCTGCTGCCGCTTTCCCCCCATATCCTTTGATCCCTTTCGCCCCAAGAGCTATTTCTAACTCCTCCTTGAAAACACACCATTTTTTGGCCTCAAAAACTTTCTGTGGTCGTGAATTCCACAGGCTCATCATTCTGGGTGAAGAAATTTCTCCCCATCTCAGTCCTAAATGGCTTATCCCATATCCTCAGGCTGTGACCCCTGGTTCTGGACTCCCCCACCATCGGGAACATCCTTCCTGCGTCTACCCTGTCTAGTCCTGTTAGAATTTTATAGGTTTCTATGAGATCCTTCCTCATTCTTCTGAACTTCAGTGAATATAATCCTAACCAACACAATCTCCTCATATGTCAGTCCCACCATCCCAGGAATCAGTCTGGTAAACCTTTGCTGCACTCCCTCTATGGCAAGAACATCCTTCATCAGATAAAGAGAACAAAACTGCACACAATATTCCAGGTGTGGTCTCACCAAGGCCCTGTATAATTGCAGCAAGACATCCCTGCTACTAAACTTGAAACCTCTCACTATAAAGGTCAACATAGCATTTGCCTTCTTTACCGCCTGCTGCACCTGCAGGCTTACCTTCAACGACTGGTGTACGAAGACACCCAGGTCTCGTTGCACATTCCGTTCTCTCAATTTATAGCCATTCAGTTAATAATCTGCCTTCCTGTTTTTGCTACCAAAGTGGATAACCTCACATTTATCCACATTATACTGCATCTGCCATGCATTTGCCCACTCACTCAGCTTGTCCAAATCACACTGAAGCATCTCTGCATCCTCCTCACAGCTCACCCTCCCACCCAGCTTTGTGTCATCTGCAAATTTGGAGATATTACACTTAGTTCCCTCATCTAAATCATTAATATATATTGTGAATAGCTGGGATCCCAGCACTGATCCCACAAGTCACTGCCTGCCATTCGGAAAAAGACCCGTTTATTCCTACTCTTTGTTTCCTGTCTGCCAACCAGTTTTCTATCCATCTCAATACACTACCCCCAATACCATGCGCTTTAATTTTACATGCTAATCTCTTGTGTAGGACTCTGATGAAAGTCTTCTGCAAGTTCAAATAAACCCATCCACTGACTCCCCCTCATCAACTCTACTAGTGACATCCTCAAAAAATTCCAGTAGATTTGTCAAGCATAATTTCCCTTTCGTAAACTCATGCTGATTCTATCCAATTCTGCCACTGTTTTCCAAGTGCTCAGCTATTAAATCTTTTATAATGGACTCTAGAATTTTCCCCACTACCAAAGTCAGGCTGACTGGTCTGGTTTTCTCTCTACCTCCCTTTTTTAAATAGTGGGGTTACATTAGCTACCCTCCAATCTGTAGGAACTGTTCCAGAGTCTATAGAATCTCGGAAGATGACCACCAATGCATCCACTACTTCTAGAGCCACTTCCTTAAGTACTCTGGGATGTAGATTATCAGGTCCCGGGGATTTATCAACCTTCAATCCCATCAATCTCCCCTACACTATTTCCCTACTAATATTGATTTCTTTCAGTTCATCCCTCTAAACAAACCCTGTGTTCCCCAACATTTCTGGTATGTTATTTGTGTCCTCCTTTGTGAAGACAAGGATCACCTTGTTCCCTCCTCACCGAACTCCCTCAGTCACCAAACTCCAACTTAAGCACTCTACTGCAGCCCAAAGTCAGCACTGTAAGATGGCCTGTTTTTATACTCTCTGAATGTGGAAAACCTGTTCAAGCCAGCTATCAAATTAACCAGTTGTAGCTACAAGCAGAGCCTATATAAACCCTGTTTTAAAGCTGGGCCAAAACTCATCATCTTCCAACCCAAACAGCAACTTCTAGTTAATTAGTAATTAAAGAAAGACTTGACTTTAGATAGAAATTAACCCTTAAATTCCCTCAGTCACCAAACTCCAACTTAAGCACTCTACTGTAGCCCAAAGCAGCACTCCAGTGCATATCCTCTATCAAATTTGTCAAACATGATTCCCCTTTCACAAAACTATGTTGACTCTGTTTGATTGCATTAAGCTTTTCTAAATGTCCTGCTATTTCTTCCTTAATAATGGACCCTAGCATTTTCCCAACAGCAGATGTTAGGCTGACTGGCCTATAGTTTCCTGCTTTTTGTCTCCCTGCCTCCTCGAACAGGGGCATCACATTAGTGGTTTTCCAATCTGCTGGGACCCTCCCAGAATCCAGTGAGTTCTGGAATATTTCAACCAATGCCTCCACTATCTCTGCAGCCCCTTCCTTTAAAACCCTTGGATGCAGGCCATCAGGCCCTGGAGACTTGTCTGCCTTTAGTCCCATTAGTTTGTCAAATACTTTGTGCCTTGTGATAGAGACTATTACAAGAGCTTTCCTCCCATTAAGTCCTTGTTTATCTGTTATTTTTGGGATGCCTATAGTGTTCTCTACTGTGAAGACCAATGCAAAATATTGGTTTAAATTATCTGCCATTTCCCTGTATCAATTTTCCAGTTGCATCCTCCAAGGGTCCCATGCTCACTTCAGCTTCTCTCTTTTTATATACCCATAGAAGCTCTTGCTGTTTTTATATTTATTGCCAATTTATTTTCATAATCAATTTTCTCCCACTTTATTAGCTTTTTAGTCATCCGCTGCTGGTTCCTAAAAAATTCTCAACCTCTGGCCTACCACTAGTTTTCGCCACTTTGTATGCCTTAGTTTATGATTGGATACTCTCCTTGACTGCCTTCGTTATCCTTGTTCATCCTTCTCATCAAGTCCTTCTTTTTGACCGGGATAAATTTTTGCTGGGCGTTATGAAATATCTGCTTAAATGTTTGCCACTGCTCATCCACTGACCTTTCTCTCAGTCTATTTTCCCAGCCCGCTTTAGACAACTCTTTCTTCATACTTCTGTAATTGCCCTTATTTAAGTTGAGGACACTGGTTTGAGACCCACGTTGCTCGCCCTCAAACTGAATTTGAAATTCTACCATGTTGTAATTGCTATTCCATAGAGGATCCTTAACTATGATATCTCTTATTAATCCCACCTCATTACATATTACTAGATCTAAAATAGCCTGTTCCCAGGTAAGTTCTGCAATGTATTGCTCTAAGAAACAATCCCTGATACACTCTACAAATTTGTCTTTTATGTTACCCCTGTCAATCTGATTTGTCCAGTCAATATGCAGGTTAAAATCACCCATGACAATTGTAGCGCCCTTTTCACATGCCTCCATTATTTCCTGATTTATACTTTGTCCTACAGTGAGGCAACACTTCGGGTGCCTATAGACAACTCTTACCTTCTTCCCCATGCTATTCCTTATTTCCACATCACGATCTATTGCACCTGTATCACCACCCAACACTGCACTGATACCTTCCTTTATTAACTAAGCTACCCCCAACGCCCCCCACCCATCCACCACCTTTTCCTTTTTGCCTATTTTTCCAGAATGTTGAATACCCTTGAATATTGTGTTCCCAGTCTTGGTCACCCTGCAACTACATCTCTGTAATTGCTATCAAGACACATTCATTTATTTCTATTTGTGCTGTCATCTCATCCATCTTGTTACAAATGCTGCGTGCATTCAGATAAAGAGCCTTAAGCTTTGACTTTTTACCATTAATACTGGTTCTAATTTCTGCTGCATTCTTCTTCTTATATTTTCTGTCCCTTCCTGTCACACTTTGATTATCGTTCGCCCCTGCACCTCTGCTCTCTTGTTTCTTTTTGATTTTTAAAATTTCCTTCAATTGAACCCTCTCCCCCACTAATTAGTTTAAAGTCCTATCTACAACCCTAGTTAAACAATTCGCAAGGAGACTGGTCCCAACATGGTTCAAATGAAGCCCGTCCCCAGTAGTGGTGCCAGTGCCCCATGAATCGAAACCCATTTCTCCCACACCAATCTTTGAGCCACGCATTTATCTCTTTAGTCTGATCTCTCTAATCTAATCCACATTATCAGTTCAACTGGTAATCTTAAATTGGTTGTTAGTGTAGCTATTCATGCACTCAAGTTTGTTTAGCACGTGTTGCCCAATCGCATAATCATAGTCGAGGTTTTGTTTTTGGTTTTGCAAACACACGCCAAAAACTGAAAAGGAAAACACTCCATTATGTGCTTATTTTGCTCCAGTATTTTGCTTTAGACTATAACTAAACATGTGCGATTACCAACACGGTTCTTGGTGCATGAAGTTTAACCACACTAAGACAAAATTGAGGCAGAGCTATTCAGGTAAGTTCCCTACTTTTTAAAGTAGGGCAGGAAGTAGGCCCCAGAACAGGACTGCTCCTACCAAGGAGGCAATTAACAGCATTGTGGCTCATTAAGAACCCATCTCTGGTAACTTAATTCATTTTCAGGGAGACAGTTGGACTTTTGTAGCTGACTGGTTCCATATAAGCTGCATGGAGGCGTGACTAATACAAAATGTATTAGTATGTGCTTTAAATGGGGGATATCTACACTGTGCTTTCTTACTCTACGTTTTTTTCACCCTCTTTTGCCAGTCCATGGACTTTGCTTTTTGGCCATCATCCTGAACATTCAACTAATATTTAAACTTGTCGGTATCTTTTCCTGCACATCCCACAATTGTCGCATCCTCAATTCAATAGTCCCTTTTGGAATATATTTCACCTGAGTACCCACTCTGGACAAATGATCTATGGAGGCAATGTCCTGTGTATCATGATCATTCTCATTACCATCCAACCCTTGATCTACCACATTCTGTTCCTTGGGACCTTCATCACAAAACACATGAGCATTTGAAGTGCAAGGTGCCTTGTTTAATTCTGTCAACTGCTCAGAGTCCAAGATTTTATAATTAATTCCAAATAATCATGAGAAATGAATCTTTAGCAGTTCATTTGCTATGTTTGATAAGTACTATCTTACCATTGTGATCTATTACTTTACCAGGGCCTTTCCATTCCCTATCATCCTCTTTTTGGTCAGATATTTTCAGCTGGATTTTCATCCTTCTGATTGGAACTAAATGGAAGTGGGAACTGAAAAAGTCCATCAAGCCCGCAAGTCCTACCTCCATTTCTATCCTTGGCCATTTTCGGGAGTGCTGGGCAGGAAGTAGGCCCCAGAACAGGACTGCTCCTACCAAGGAGGCAATTAACAGCATTGTGGCTCATTAAGAACCCATCTCTGGTAACTTAATTCATTTTCAGGGAGACAGTTGGACTTTTGTAGCTGACTGGTTCCATATAAGCTGCATGGAGGCGTGACCCATGGATTGGTGGCAGCAAGAGTTTAAACGATGATAAAATGGTTTTGCCTGCTTTACAGTTCATCATGTGCATGATGAGCTGTGGCATGAGTTATGTCTGTGTTCATTAATTGGGTCATGACAGTGCTATGAATGGAAGATGTAATGACTCAAAAAACAATGTATTTGCCAGATTGTTATTTCTAACTGGCAAGCTGTCAAGTGAAAGATCAACAATGCAAATGTTCAGATGAATTAAAAAAGTTCATGAAATGGCTCAAATGGTAGGGTACATTTTATAGTATTGAAAGTGTAGCCAAGTATGATAAAGTGTGTAAATGAATGTTGATATTTTAGGTAACTAGTCCAATTGTAAGTAATTTAATTAGTGTAAGTCAATTTCAGCCACTCCAATTGCTAGCAATTGTAAGTGACTTAAGAAATCTCCTTTTGTTTGGACAAGACTCATCCAATTAAGGCAAAACAGGAGTCTGGATAATAAATATTAGAAATTTTATTGAAGAAAAGATATACGTAACAAACTTAGGAAAATTATTTTTACAGCTTTAGTTGAGAGTTCCATTGAAGTAGGGAACAGGATTCACCCTCTCAAGTCTCTGACCTGGTCTCTAACCCATCTGTGGAGATTAACATGTGATTCATACTCATACTTCTCCAAAATCTGGCCAGCAACGAAACCCATGGAACCCCACTTTTTAACTCCTGTGTGACCATCACATCATGCCAGGTTATTGTTGATTTAATGATTGGCTCTTTCTGTTGTAGTTAAATATAGTTGGCTTTCACTTGTCTCTTCATTCCTGAAACTACCTGCCCTCTGTATCTCAAACAGGAATATGAAAGGGTTATTTCTTACTGTTTCTTCATCTGATTTTGAATAACTCCTCATTCATTAAACTGGACATTTGCAAGGCCATGGGCCACTGTCTCATGTACCTTATCAGGTTCTGGAATGATTTCTTGTTTGTGCAGTTTCAACTGAAATTGCACTTTCCCATGAGAGAGGAGAGACTTAAACTTGTACAATAATTGTACATTAGTACATAAATGAAAATTGGTCTTCCTAATATGATTATTGAATACATTGATTTATTAATTATAACTTGATCAAGGTTCATCACTTTTACAATCATCTATTTCATGACTGGTCACTAATTTCCACAGTACTTTGGTTAATGCAAATAATTAATAGAGGATACAAAATAGTTTTAGCCTCTTGTTAATTGTTAAAATGACTTCTTTGACCCTGTTAATTATTACAGTGAATATAGTATAGAAATGATTAAGTTGTGCTAAATTCTAACAACCACAAATTGACTTGCATGTTTGTTCTTTTCATATTGTTTTCTGTATTCAGTCTAGCCATCTGTTGAAATAGTAATTTTAAAGTCTGCTTGTTTACTTGGGGAGAGTTATGAGCTATTCATCAGCTTCTAACTGTTATAATAGAGCTTATGAGTTTTCCTCATAAAGTGGAAAATTAGTGAGGGGGTGGGGTTGGGGGTTTTAAAGTGGTCAGAAGGTTCAACTGTATATAGGTGAACTCGTTAATTGCATCTGAAGAACCAAGTGTTTTTGGGATTGGAGGTGGGCCTTTTAACATGCCCATTGTAGACAAGGCCACCTCCATTTCTACCTCAGGCCTGCTGTTACCAGTGATCATCTCCAGGCTACTGGACCCCCGCAAAATTCCACCTCCTAGTTTCAAAGCAGAGGCAGGAATGGGATCTGGGATTAGTCCTGTCTCCTGCTTCCTGCCTCCAACATGAAAATCTGGCCCCAAATCTCCTGGTGAACTCAGTCTCAGATAGTCTAATACCATGCCTCAGCACCCTAACAATTTATTCTGATAAAAGCTTGACTGTCAGCATATAAAACATTTAAATGCTCAGAGAAAATGGTACTAATTGTGGTACCTTCTGGAGCAGAAGGTTCAAAGACGATTTGCTAAGGATTTTATCCGTTGTCCATTTGAAGAGAATTCTTTTTATGAACTGTCGTTGATGGTTGATAATTTACACTCTGGTCATTCAGTCAAATTTTTTTGCACCAGTCACAGCATGATTCTTTGCACAAGGAGATGGTGGCGCAGTGGTGATGTCACTGGACAAGTAATCTAGAGGTCCAGGTTAATGCTCTGGGGATGTGGGTTCAAATCCCACCATGGCAGCTGGTGAAATTTGAATTCAGTTAATAAATCTGAAATTAAAAGCTTGTCGCAGTAATGGTGACTATGAAACCATTGTCGTTAAAAACCCATCTGATTCACTACTGCCCTTTAGGGAAGGAAATATGCTGTCCTGTCCCGACATGAGAGTCCGGACCCACAACAATGCGGCTGATTCTTAAATGCCCCCTGAAAAGGCTATTGTATCAAATTGCTATGAAGTCTAAACCACCCTAGATACCGGAAATGATAATGGCATATTCAACTTACTAACATCTGGGACAAATTTGTGGCAAAATTGGGAGATCTGTCCCACAAGCTGGTCAAGCCTCACTTAGTCATACTCACAGAGTTATATCTTACAGGCAGCGACTCAGACAACACCATCACCATCCCTGGGTATGTCCTGTCCCATCGATGGGATGGGACAGTGGTATACAGTTGGGGGGAAGTTGTCCTGGGAGTCCTCAATATTGGCTCTGGACCCCATGACATCTAATGGCATCAGAATGTACTCCTGGGTGGGGGATAAAAGTGGCTTGGTAGCACCACTACTGGCCAAGTCCTAAAAGACTGAGCTGTTAGACCGGGTCTGTGGCAGGTGGAAAGGGAACCAACTAAAGGGGAAAACCTACTTGACCTTGTCCTTACCAATCTACCTGTCTCAGATGCATCTGTCCATGAAAGTATTGGTAAGAGTGACCACCGCACAGTCCTTGTGGAGACAAAGTACTGCCTTTCCATTGAGGATACCCCCAACCATCGTGTTGTGTGGCACTACCATCGTACCACATGGGATAGATTTCAAACCTCCAGACCTGGCCACATCCCCAGCCAAGCTGTTTCAGTGCAATTACAACACTAGCATCTACCCAGCAACGTGGAAAATTGCCCAGTATGCCCTGTTCACAAAAAGCAGGACAAATCCAACCCGTCCAATTATCACCCCATTAGCCTACTCTCAATCATCAGCAAAGTGATGGAAAGTGTCACTGATGGTGCTATCAAGCAGCACTAACTCAGCAATAACCTGCTAACTGACACTCAGTTTGGGTTCAAAACAACAGCGCTCAGCTCCTGACCTCAATAGAGCCTTGGCCCAAATATGAACAAAAGCGATGAACTCCAGAGGTGAAGTGAGAGTGACTGCCCTTGACATCAAGGCAGCATTTGACCAATTGTGGCATCAAAAAGTCCTAGCAAAATTGAAGTCAATGGGAATCAGGGGAAACCCTCCACTGGTTGGAGTCATACCTAGCACATAAGGCGATGGTTGTGGCTGGCGGTCAATCATCTCAGGACAAGGACATCACTACAGAAGTTCCTCAGGGTAGCGTGGTAGGCCCAACCATCTCCAGCTGCTTCATCAATGATCTTTGCTTCATCATAAAACCCCAGGAGTGCCAGGCAATGACTAGCTCCAACAAGAGAGAATCTAACCATTTCCCCTTTACGTTCAATAGCATTACCAGTGCTGAATCCCCCACTATCAACATCCTGGGGGTTACTATTGACCAGAAACGGAACTGGACCAGCCATATAAATATTGTGGCTATAAGATCAGGTCAGAGGCTAGGATTCCTGTGGTGAGTAACTCACCTCCTGACTTCCCAGAGCCTGACCACCATTGACAAGGCATAAGTCAGGAGTGTGATGGAATACTCTCTACTTGCCAGCTCCAACAACACTCAAGAAGCTCGACATCATCCAGAACAAAGCAGCCCATTTGATTGGCACCCCATTCACCACCTTAAACATTCACTCCCACCACCACTAATGCACAGTGGCAACAGTGTGTACCATCTACAAGATGCATTTCAACAACATACCAAAGCTCCTTCAACAGCACCTTCCAAACCCACAATCTCTACCACCTAGGAGGACAAGGGTAGCAGATGCATGGGAACACCACCACCTGCAAGTTTCCCTCCAAGCCACACACCATCCTGACTTGGAACTATATTGTCGTTATTTCATTTTTGTGGGGTCAAAATCCTGGAACTCCCTAACAGCACTGTGGATGTACCTATACATGAGCAGGAGACCCTTAGCAGGCCGGGACCCTCAAGGCCTTGGGCCACCAGAGGACACCCGCCAAAGTAATCTCGGACAATGGGGCATTGCAATCTGCAGGCTACCTCCATCTCAGCTGCGGATATCAGGGTTGCACTTAGATGCAGTGATAGGGTTAGGAAGATTAAGAAGTATTGAATGACACTGGTCTCATGGGTGTTCACTCATTGTTTTCACTTCTTACTTTTGTAAATATATGATGCATTTATCCCTCTCGAAATCTCATGGATTCCATTTATATTCAATTTCCTTCAAAGTCTGGCGGTCATTTTCGGGTCCAAAATGTAGTCCCCCCAATGAAATCCCAACTGGATCTTCAGCTGCATAAATTCTCATACAATCTCACCACAGTGCATCACATTTATTTCCACATTTGTGACATCAGGGAATGCACTTCATTTGTGACACTGATCACTGGCCAATACATCTGTCAGCCTTCAATCTCAGGCAGACGTGCTTTGGGTCATCAATGTTAGCGATTCTCCTGCTGCTGTCGCATGGATGTCTGTTTTTAGTGGATGGCACAATTAGTTGTTCCAACCCACATTATATTTGTATGTCAAATCTGTTGTTTTGAATGGCATCAACTTTATAAGAATCATAAAGAAGAATCATGAGAATGAAAAAGGAATGGTAAAAAAAAAATGCCTCTCTGCAGGGAGATGTAGTGTCCACATTCCACATTTACAGCTGAATGCCATTCTTTGCTGAGTTCCTACTCTCTCCATCCATGACACTGAACTAGGTAAGTAGGGATCCATGGGGAACCTTAGACTTTACTGCAAGAGGAGTTAGAATGTGTGATGTCAGAGGGATGTGCTCATCTTGAAGAAACCGTCTCCTTACGTTGGACCTGGATGGCTGCTTAGGGGTGCTTTACATGCTGCTTGGGTTGCACAGCACACAGCTCGATCTGGAATTCATTATATGACAGTGTTCTCATTGACTTAGGGTATCTAGACAGGAAATGCCTTTGAGAGCTTTACCATGTTGAGGACTGTGATGCTCTCAAA
This sequence comes from Carcharodon carcharias, assembly GCF_017639515.1. NCBI lineage: Eukaryota > Metazoa > Chordata > Chondrichthyes > Lamniformes > Lamnidae > Carcharodon > Carcharodon carcharias. Next base: position 155,744,791 of record NC_054468.1, on the reverse strand, counting down.
ATGCATATGCAACTCACCTGAGGCCTCAGCAGGGTCCATGAAGGGAAGATGTATTCATTGGCTGTTGTGTCAATAATGACTGGTCAAGGTTTCACCCTAATGCAAAAGTCATCTAGGACAGAGACTTCTGAGGCTTCCGACAATTGCAGGGTTCCAAGTGGTTGCACCTCAGCCAACCATTGTACTGGTGATGTACTCTCAGTGAGGACAATGCAAACAAACCTAAAAAGTTTATTGCATGACGTAGATGCTAATGGTTAAGGCTTTCTGATGTGCAAATGGTAATTGGCAGACAGCAACAAGATGATGCCTCAGCATTCTGCATTGAGGAGAGCTGCTGATGGGACATATGAAGCCATCCTGATGCTGCTCCCTGTTGAGTCATCCATTCAGTAAACATGCAAGAGGGATATGTGTGCTCGGAATTACTTATTGAGCCAGTTTCATACTGACGTGAATGCATCCCTGTGTAATTTGGGCTTGCACACACTTAAAAGCTGCCATTTCACACTGACTTATGAGGCCATGGGTGAAAGTACCATACTATACGGAACTGCTTAAGGACGTGAGCAAAGGGAATGCTAATCAGATTCCACAGCGGTCATATGTTGCCAAGGCTATTCATTTAGGCGCAGTTCAATCCCTTCCAAGGATTATCCCATCATTAGGGCATAAGGTGAGTACTGACATTTCCATAATTATTGTGACAGCACTTAACTTTTGGGAGAATCTCTCACTGAGGTTGAAAGTGCTGGGCATTCCATGCAGCAAAGGCTGAAGAAAATATCGATCTTGAGGTTTTGTCAGTACATTACTCTTCTTGAAATCTTATAGCTATCAGGTTATCACAGGCATGTCTGCCACTTCATACCTATGCAATGGCCTCTTCATGTGGTTCATCCAAATCCTCGCCCTCTTCAGATCCATCCCCTTTAACATCCTCCTCATCAGAGGAAATGTCTCACTCCTCTTTCTCCCTCAGGCAGAACATCCCACTTTGCAGTGCTGGGTTGTGCAGGGTACAGCAAACAACAATGATGCAGGGTACTCTCTGTGGTGAGTATTGGAGAGCCCCATCTAATCGGTCCAAATATCGGAAAGGCACCTTCAGGAGGTGAATCATTTGCTCTATCAATGACCTTGTGGTGGAGTATGCAACATTGTATCTCTCTTCAGCACCACCATGTGGACAGCGAATGGGCATCATCAGTCAGATCTTCGGGGGTAGCCTTTGTGCCCCCGGAGCCAGTTCTATAAGCCCCAAGGTCCCTCAAAGATCTGTGGCACCTGCGAGTGAGTGAAGATGTAAGAATCATAAGATCTCCCTCGGTAGCTAGCTCAAACATGCAGGATCTGCATTCTGTGATCACGGACATTCAGAGAGTGAAATCCTTTTCTACTGATGAATCTCACTGGCTGTTGCTCAAGGCCACGTGTGCAGCCGATGTCACCCTGCACTTGTGGTAAACCCGAGGTAGTTGTGAATCCAACAGCTCTGGCAGCTTGGCTTGCATCATCCATGTGGAACTGGATCTAATGGTGAGTTTTATTGAAAGGGGCATCTGTCACCTCCCTTATACATTTGTGTGTCGCCGATTGTGATATTCCGCAAATCCCTAGTGGAGCCCTGGAAGGAGCCATTGACAAAAAAGCTGTATAGCCGTCACTTTCAAAGTCATTGGCCTGGGAAGCCCTCGAAGTCCTTGCTGCATTAGTTCCTCATGGAGAAGGTGGCATATGTGAGCTACCACATCCCTGGCCAAGTGAAGGTGCCTGTGGCATTTCCTTTCCCTCACCTCCATATATGAGCTGCATCTTCTATATGCCCTTAGTCGTGCCACATGTCTTTGTGGACTTTGCCCCTCCTCAGGAGCATCTGGGACTTCCTAAGTCCCTGCTGCCTCTTGCTGCTCAGGCTGTGCTCCTCCCAGACCTATGCCAATCGGCGACAGGCCCTTCTTCTCCTTGTACGAATCACAGCTAGCAACAAGGCAGCATTGTCTGCAGCCTGCATTCTCCACTCCTCCTTGTACCTGTGAACAAATAGAGTTGAGACATCATTACAAATTCTCCTTAAATGCTCTCCCTCCATCTTGAAGCCAGGAATCCAGTGTCAAACCCTTGGCCTGCCCTCAGTCTATACATGGCATCCCCAGGCCACCACTTGCCAGGGTTATAGCACATGGCTGTATCCACCCTGATCAAGACCCTTGTGAATGTGCAGTCATGTCTGAGGGGGAGGCTCAGCCACCTGTAGACCTCCAGGATGTGCTTGCAGGTGAAGCACAGGCTATTGTCAGCTCGCCTCCAGTAGTCTAGACACTAACTCTTGCTACCCTAGCCTTGTACTAATGTCATGTCTGTAAGCATGATGTCTTGTAAGCCATGACCAGTACAATGAGAATATTGAGGCTTGTAGTGTGTATGTAGCTTCAATCCAGCAACCGTGGCCCTTGATTGTTTGACCCTCCTTCCCTTTTCACATGCCTCTGTCAGGAACAGATGACCATTTATACCAAACTCACTGCAGCACCGAGACTTAATGGATTCTCGCATAAATGTGTACTGTTAGTTCAAAAGCAATGCTCCTTCAATGGGCATTTGTTCCTGGAAATCAGTCCTTAGCTAAGTCTTGTTCTCCGTTGCTTGAGCAGGTAATTAATAGGGTGCCCCCTCAATTGGCCCAAAACAGTAGTGCTGAACTCCACCTACATGCCTTGAGACCCCTCCCATATCGTTTATTTTCAAGCTTGTTATTCCAGCTGGCCATTTACTCAGTAAAGGCGAAGATGGTGCTCCTAGCCTTTGCAAGTGCGACCAACACCTTTCAAATTCCTCCTGTCACCCACCAAGTTCCTCTCATCCTCCTCCACAGTCACTGCCTCCTAATCCCAATCCCTCATCCAGCCTCTTGACCCCATCATTGTTCATGTTGATATTCCTGTTCTCTCCCTTGTTCCCTTCAATGCTGAGGTCCCCATGCTCTTTGTTGATCTTTTCTTGAGGCCACATGCACCCTTATTTTCAGGGACCCCCACCCACCCATGACTTGGTAATTGTTAACCTACAGAATCCAGATGCCTTCCCTGAATGTAACTGTGCCCTCTGCTTCCCAATACTATGACTCTAAACCCAGGGCCAAATACCTTAGTTGACTGACCACGCCCTACACAATCCTGTGCATGACTGTCACTGCCCAGAGAAGCATTCCCCTGTCCAAGACAGGGACCAAGACATGCGTGCCATAAGAGCCCTCTAACATGGCCTTGTGCAGTACCAGGACAGCCTCTTAAACATGCCCCTTCAGACAGCCTTTCACCCTTCCCCGGACAGTCTGTTAAAGTTTATCCCCAGACAGTCTTTCACTCCTGTCCTCTCATCCTTCCCTCACCGCCCCAGTCCTGCCTCCATATTACCCTTCCCTTCTGTCCTTGCCCTCACCCTCCCCCATTCCTGCCTCCGTCTCACCTCTCCCCACTGAAGGTCCTCCTTCACCTCCAAGTCCTGTCTCTGTCTCACCTTCCTCTCTTGTCCTTGTGCGCCCCCCCTCCCCCCAAGTCCTGCCTCCGTCTCACCCCTCCCTCCCTGCTGGTCTTTCCCTTTGCCAGCCCCGCCCCCCCATCCCCCACCCCCCACCAAATCCAGCCTCTATCTCGCCCTTTCCCTCTTGTCCTTGATCTCCACCTTGCATTTGTCTCACCGATCCCCACTCCTTCTTTCCCACCCCCTCCCAGTACTGCCTCCATCCCACCCTTCACCGGTGGTTGTGCCTTCCATGGTGCAGCCTTGGTGCAGTTTGAGCTACAGGCACCCGATATATTTCAGTGACTGTGTGAAAGGAAGGTGAAAGCAGCATTTACTCAACTCCAAGTTGTGGATGAAGTGTAGCTCGCCACGTGTGTGGCACTTATATACAGTTGTAAAACAGACCATTCTAATTAGCTGCTGGCGGGACACTTAATTTGGAGGGGGAATGTGATTCCAGCGAGTTGGCCTTTTAATGAGCATTCTTGAGGTGCTTAATTAATGCAAATGTGGTTCCCAACGTTGCTCAGAGGGAAACTTGACTGGCCTTTTACATGCCTTGAAAATTGGGAGAACAAGATACCAAACTACTTTTCCGCTGACGGGACATTGATATTTTGATTCATGCCAAATTAAGCCTGCCATAATTCCTGCTGCTGGCGGGAGCAGAAGATTCTGCCCCATGTTTTTGCATATAGTTAGCGATTAAGTTGACCCCCCTTTTCAGACGCAACATATTATTCTCGCCTTAATAGTCAGCCTCAATTCTGCACCCCACAAACACCTGCCTTGCTTACGAGTATCTTATAATCTCACACAAAGAATTAAGGTGATACAGGCTGTGTTGTGCAGGAGTTTAAGACACACCCAGTTGGATGCCGGTGACAGTTCAAAGTGGCAACCACTCACATCCATGCTGGTGGTTCATTTTTATCCTCAGTGGAAGGATTGTTTGATTCTTCAAGGGTCGATTTATATGCTGACAGTTACCATAAGCTGATTTTTCTTTTGGAACTTTTTCTATCACAAGGTGTCTGGAAGTATTCTAATTTGTTTTTTAGAGGCATTTTGGCGAGATCCTGCATTTGCCAGGGAGTGTTGGTGTAGCCTCATTGGGAGGGGAAGGATATCAGAGCTGTAGGTAAGGTGTCTTGTTCACACACAGGCTGTAACAGGTAGGGGGCAGCAGTGGCAGTGCCGCTGTGTCTGCAGCACATCAGGGAGTTGGAGCAAAGGCTGCAGAAAAGGCAAACTCTGCAACATACTCTTGTCAAATTGAAGTCAGGCTCCTCCATGACCCTGAACGTGACAGGAGGCTGCCCAACTGGCCAGCCAATGCACCCAGGATCTTGGTGTGTATGCCCAGTCAGCACTGTCTAATATGCCACCCATAAGGGTCTTCATCTGAGCCCTTTGCCAACTCACACTCCGATGAATTGACAACCAAACTATCTTTTATTTTTGGCCTGGATGCAGGTCACTTGTATCCTGTAACTCGCCTTGTGCTGATTCAAACTCCATATGAGCCTCCAAGGTAAGCACAGTGCCAGTATAGGAGCTGGCTTAGTGTCAGATCAATTGACCTGGCTTCCTCATCTTATCTGTCCTGTTGTTCTCTTTCATCCTCCTGATGCTGCTATGGCTGGACAGGTGGCTGTTCTTCAGTGTCTGAAAGCAGGAACTCAGAAGAGGAAGGTTGGTATGAAGGAAGGAGGTTAGGGTGGGAAGCAAGAAGTCCATGGTCATGCCATCAGCAGCTTGCTCAATATACCAGAGAGGAGAATGAAGGGGGAGCTGGAGTCTGAAAAGGCACATAAAGGCAGGAACATGCCATCATCCCCAATGTTTGGAGTGATGTAAATGCCACAGGCTTCATTGCAGTGGTCCATAATGCAGGTAACCATCTCCTCCACAGGGCTTTGGAGATGCAGGTGTCCTTGTCTGCCACTGTTTTGTTTTTTTTCCCTTCTATTATGTGCCACTTTGTCTTACAAGAGAAAGGGCAGGAGATCAGTAGCTGTGTAGCGCTACATTTGGGTGATGTGTTTGCCATAGCTGAATAGCAGGAGGTATGTGGAGGCTTGGAGAGGTGGTTGTGTGGTGGGCAGTATTGTTAGGTGTGAGAGATCAGGTGAAGTATCTGGATGTTAAGCATGAGTCCTGAATGCCAGGAAATGCTGCTTGTTGAGTGCTGGGAGTGAGGTTTGAGCAATGTGAAAGGCTGATGTTGTGGTAAGTAGGAGATGTCAGGTGAAGATGGATTCACTGACCTTGACAACCCACACCAGGTCATTAGACTTCTAGTGGCACTGCTTTCAGATCCTCAGATCCATGCTCCAGGAGTTGACTTCCTTGGTTAACTCGCTCCTTTCTGTGCAAGGGCCTCCTGGTCCCTATGAAACCATGGCATCTCTCCTTCTGCCCACCTCCTCCACTAATGCCTCCAGCATCACACCCATCACCATAGAACCTTGGTATTCACTCTAAAATAATACATTGTAGCAATTCTTTTGTCCAGCTTCCCTTTAAGTTACAGCCTGCTTTTAAGAAGAGTGGGCTAGGTGTATCCTATGATCAGCATCCGGAATTCCTGTCCCCAGTTCTCACGTGGCCATCATTACCGACGCAGGAAAGGGGGTGGGTCACGAGTCGATATGCACGGAGAGGGACAATGGGCGTGAACTATGTCAGTCTAGTGCAGTCGGGAACACAGCAGGAGGCCCCTCAGAAGTGCAGAAAGGTCCTGAAATTGATTGCAGCTTGCTGTGAATGTGCCTATTTCTGATAGAACTGGGCAGGTTTGAGCATGGCCACCCCTGAGAAGCGGGTCAGCAATTATTTGTCTCATTTGACAGCATTCTTTTATGGGCAGCATATAGTAGGTTGAAAGTCCACTTCAAGCTTCTAGCACATAATCTAAGACAGCGTTGCCCAATAGAAATTGATAGCTAGCTACAGGTGTGGCTGTGGTGACACTGTTTAGCCACATATCTGTAGTAGAAAATACTCGAATATACTCGATGTATTTGACATGTATATACTGTTAGGCCCACGATATATGTCCATGAGCTTATGAAGAAAATGGACATTACACTTTTAAAAAGCAACATGGAATATGGACAATTTATCTTTACTAGATGGACTCCAAGGGATCAGGTAACTTTTGTGTTTTCTGCAGACAGTGAAATCATTAAAATGTAAATGACCTTTTGGGTCATTTGGGGACATTCCATTGAAGAGACATCAGAATGCAACAGATTAATTGTGGAATAAATGGTTACTATTGTCTAAATGTCTACAGGAACTGAGATATTGTACAATAGCCACCCAGACTTGGTGTCTGAAAATTAAAATTCCACAAAGATGGGTTTGGTGGAAAAAAACACTTTATCACAAATAGATGTAATTGAATGACATTCGTTCGACATACGGACTCAAAACGTTAACTGTGTTCCTCTCTGCAGATGCTGTCAGATCTGCTGAGTTTTTCCAGGTATTTTTATTTTTGTTTTGGATTTCCAGCATCCGGAGTTTTTTGCTTTTATTTTACATTCATTCCCCAATGTATGGCAATTGCCTAGCTCATCAAACCATTATGTGGACAATAGAACACTGATACTGTGGTCACATGACAAACTAGCTTAAAATAGGAAGCATCTATTGACTCAGATCTTGAGCACAGCAGCAGTCAGTCTGGGACAAAGACTACAGAGGGAAGGGATCTTGCCCGTAAAAGGGAAAAAATCCACCATAGGATAAGAAGCAGGGCTAGTTTTTATCTGCAGATTACATCTTTAGTACCAGGGCTTGACCACAACTTCAACTGGAAAAGCCAGAAACCTGCTGTCGCATGGAGTAAGCTACTGTGCATTCATTGTCAGAAAGTTCCAACCTTCATTATCTTCAGTAAACCAAGAGAGAATCCTTAGGCCTGTAAAGTTCCAACTACCATCTTGAGAACTGATAATAACAGACTTCCGAAAGAGTACCAAGTCAGTGGCAAGCTACATCTTTTGTAATCATTTTTGTGCGCGCGCGCCTTGTGTGAATGAGTGAGTGGGTGCTGTTGTGTTTACATTTTGACTGCTGAGAAAATAAATTTATTTTAATTTGAACCTACGAGAAAGCCTGCCTTGTGTCTGTTTTTGAAAGTCACAGCACTCAAGGGGTTAAATACTCATTTTAAAAACATCTTGCTGCGGTTAGTCGAGAGGTAGAAAAAAAGGGGAACTATCCCACCATCTCTCCCCTGTCGTAACAATATTTATTTAACAAATATCTACCACTATTCAGTAACCAAGGAAGTAAAGCATTCACAATGATTTAAAAAAAGCACACAGTTTGCTTTCCATCTTACTATTTTATCATTAAACAGACAAAAAGATTAAAGCGCACATGCAAATGTAAATACATTTCCAATGCCAATGTCTTACTCTTTTTTTGTAAATTTACTAATCAGAAATGCACATTTGGATTCATAATTAGGCACATGTGGTTTGTAGCTAATGTATTGAGAAACAGTGATCCAGAGAGTGTAGTACTGAGAGAGTGTGGTTTTATAAACGGTGTTTTTCCCCAGATGAACTGTTAAACCGAAGCCACATAAACCTGCGTTTTTGGTTCAGATGGATGGTAAACTTGCTAAGACACTATTTAAAAGAAAAATTCTGGTATTTTGGCCAAGATTTGTCTCTCAATGCCATCGAAAAATATTTGCGTATTTATTTATCAATTACATGCAAGACTTTGTGAATATTGCACTGTTGGAGGTTCCGTTTTTTAGGTGAGACATTAAATTGAGGCTCCAACTGCCTGCTCGGGTAGAAGGAAAAGATCCATGTCACTATTTGAAGCGGAGCAGGGGCATTCCCTCAGTATCCTGACCGACATTTACCCCTTAACCAATATCAATAAAAAATGTATAGAATAATAGAGTAGTACAGAAAAGAAAACCATTCAGTCCATAAACTTATGCCGGCCTTTCGAAGAACAATCTAGTTAATCCCACTTCCTGCTCATTCCCCATATCCCTGCAATATTTTTTCTTTTTCAAATATTTACCCAATTTCCTTTCAGAGGCTACTATTGAATCTATATCTACCACCCTATCGGGCAGTGTATTCCAAATCCTAACCATTGTTGCATAAAAAAGTTTTTCCTCGTGTTGTTTTGGCTGTTTTGCTAATCACTTTAAATCTGTGCCCTCTGATTATCAACACTTTAGCCATTGGAAACAGTTTAATTTATTTATTTTGTCAAGACTCGTAATGATTTTAAACACCTCTACCAAATCTCTTAACCTTCTTTGCTCTAAGGAGTACAATACCAGCTTCTCCAGTCTATTCACGTAACTAATCGCTCAAACCTGGAATCATTCTCATTAATCTCTTCTGCAACTTCTCCAAAACCTTCATGTCTTTTCTAAGGTGTAGTACCCAGAATTGGACTCAATAGTCCAAATTGGACCAAATTTCTGATCATATAGGCTTAGTGCACCTTTCTATGTTTTATATTCTATACTCCCATTTATAGAGCCTAAGGTCCCAGATGCCATATTAGCTGCTTTGTTACCTTATCCTGCCATCTTCAAAGATTTGTGCACAATTATACCTGGTCTCAATCTTCTTGAATTCCCCTTGAAATTGTATAATTTAGCTTTGTATTGTCTTTCCTCATTCTTAAGGCAGCAGGTCAGGTAGATAAGATGGTTAAGAAGGCATACGGGATACTTGCCTTTATTAGTCGAGGCATTTAATACAAGAGCAGGGAAGTTATGATGGAGCTGCAGAAAACATTAGTTAGGCCACATTTGGAGTACTATGTGCAGTTCTGGTTGTCACCCTAAAGGAAGGATGTGATTGCACTGGAGAGGGTGCAGAGGAGATTCACCAGAATGTTGCCTGGGCTGGAGTGTTTCAGCTATGAAGTGAGACTGGATAGGCTGGGGTTGTTTTCCTTAGAGCAGAGAAGGCTGAGGGGGGACCTGATTGAGATGTACAAAATTATTAAGGGCATAGATAGGGTAGATAGGAAGAAAGTATCCCCCTTAGCGGAGGAGTCAATAACCATGGGGCGTAGATTTAAGGTAAGGGGCAGGAGGTTTAGAGGGTATTTGAGGAAAAGTTTTTTGACCCAGAGGTAAAGGATATCTGGAATTTACTGCCTGAAAGGGTGGTAGAGGCAGGAACCCTCACTACAAGTATTTAGGTGAACATTTGAAATGCCATAGAATACAAGGCTATGGGCCAAGTGCTGGGAAATGGAATTAGAGTAGATAAGGGCTTGATGACCAGCGTGGGCACAATAGGCCGAAGGGCCTCTTTCTGTGCTGTAAAACTCAATGGCCCGAATTTTGAGGTAATTGGGTGGGCACAGAGAGCAGGCCCAGGAGCGGCTGGGAAACGGTCTGCCAATTGTGATTGGGCCCCAACTGCGATTTCACGCTGGTGGGCCAATAAAGGCCCGCCCAGCATGAAATGCGGCAACGCACTGGCTGGGAAGGGCCGAGCGGGTGTGGGGCCTGTTGGCTGTTGGATCCAATGGCAACTCAGCAGCCAGTTTAAAAGTGATCCAGGCAGACCCTGGAAGTCTGCCACCGAAGGATGTCTCCTGTACTTTCACTATGGATTCGAGTGCGGCTGGACACAGCAGGCGGGAAGGCAGGTCAGCTCATTACTCAGTCCCCCGCTTTTCTGATGAGTGCCTTGCCATTCCCCTGGAAGAGGTGGCAGCCAGGAGGACACCGTTGACCCCAAGGATGGGAGGAGGAGGCCACTACACCTCAACAAGAAGGCCTGGGAGGAGGTGGCAGCAATGGTGAGCAGCCGTGATGTGGTATGGCACACCTGGGTGCAGTGTCGGAAGCGCTTCAATAACCTGCTGCATTCAGGAAGGGTGAGTACCATGTTGGCACGGGTCAGTGTGCAGATGTGTTAAGGTCTGGTCTTCCCCCAGTGGAGCTCAGGGGAGCTGGAGTCTGATTGCCAACTGTCAATGACACCGGAGCTGGCCAAGAGGTGAGCCCTGGCTGCTTGGACTGAGTGCCTTGCATCTCGAGGGCCAGGACTTGGATGTGCCCTGCGAGGTGCTCCTCAGCTGGGGTTGGCCAGGCTGCAGTGGTGCTGCAGGTAGAGTGGACTAATTAATGCTCCTTTTGCTTCAGGAGAAGACGGCACATAGAAATATTGAAAGGTCAAGGACCGGCAGAGGCCCTGCTAACCTCCTAATCTAGTCCAAATATGAGCAAGATGCCCTGTGCAATCAGGCATGGAAAGGAGGGGATGCCAGATGAAGGTAAGAATGCAGTGCACAGAGGTGAGACTTTCAGCTTGTGCAATCATTCTAGTGTAGTCTTTTCATGATGTGAGCCTCGAACCTGGAGTGTCCATTGATCATTGGAAGACGAGGGCACCATGACGCAGATTTCCATTATCTCACCAGGGTTCCTGGCATGCACAGTGACAGTGTGATGACTTTAACTAATGACATGTCCTTGTTCTCCCTTTTAGGTTCGCCAGCAGGCATGTGCTCTCTGGACCCCGAAGGGTCACCCCTGACGCTGGAGGACCACCAAGCTTCTGTTGCACCTGCATCACACCCACTCTCTGAAGCAGGCACCAGCACAGATATCAGCACCTCAGTGGGCAATAGGTTGGTGGCTAGTATCTTGGTGCACATTGGTGAGGGCAATTCACACTCACTTGAGGTGCAGCCGGAGGCAGAGAGTGCTCAGGATACCGGCAGTCAGAGGACTGCTGGGGACCAGGACGATACTCAGTCAAAGGCTGATGTTGAGCCTCTGGAGTCATCCATTAGGCGGCAGATGCTGGATGTCCAGTGAGATCTGCGGGAGGATCTGTTGGAGATCCATGAGGATATACGTGCCATGGTCTCTGTTATGGAGGAGTCCATACGGAGCATCAGCACTGTGTTGACCCTCATGGCTGAGCGCATTACCTCCTCCATGGAGAGAGTAGCTACTCTCTTGGAGAAGCTGCTCCAGGGACAGAATGAGGAGTTCCTGGCCTTGCGCTTGGACCTGCAAGCCCTCACACAGGTACTGACCTCAGGTGGTCAGTGTCCATTTGGGAGATCGATGAGCCACCCAATATCCCAGCTAGGTACCTGTCCATCAATGGTGAGCAGTGACGTCCAAAGTGGCGCACAAGCTGCCTGTCATCTCTGCGGGCTCCTCTCATGGCGCTCTGGATGATGGCAGCAGCTCCTCCACCCCTCTGCCAGTGTCCATGGCATCTAATGAGACAGCGGCGACTGGGGAGATGCCAGCCATGGCACTGGCCGCTACCTCCCAGGCAGGGCCAGCACAGGCTCCACTGGCCTAAGGATGACCGCCAAGGTCATCAAGGGCAACAAGACAGCACAGTCAGCAGGCTGTCTCCAACGCTGCTGCCCAGCGAGGGGGGTACCAAGACATAGCACTCGCAGAAGTAAGTTAAAGGCACCATGAGCACAAGAGGGACAGGTCACAGGTGATTTTATGTTCATTTATGGTGACTTTATATATACTGGCCTGGGGTTGAAGACCATAAATGGTTATGTAAATATTGTTGAACTGTCAGAATGAGATTTGTGTTTTTGTCATCATGGCCTGAGTATACTTCACGTTTTTATTTAATTGGTGCGGGGCACGCCAGTATATAATGCTGTACGTAGGTGCCTCTGATCTTTATTGCACAGGTACTAAGTGTTCTTTGTGTTCAAACGATAGGGTCCTTTCAGACATCTGGTATGGAGGCGGCAGCCCTGGCATGTGGTTGATGCTGATCTTTGGTAGCCTAGCTGAAAGAGTGTTGGATCAAGGCGTCCCTGGTGTCCCTGCTTCCCTGCAGGTTACCAAGGTCCGGTTCCATGCCCTCAGCGTTCTCCTCAACGTGCTCAGCTTTGGACTCAGTGCTGGACTCATCATCTGTGGCCTGTGCAGCACCGTCAAGATCCTCTTCCTCCAGTGGATCCCCCCTTGCCAGTGCCAGGTTGTGGAGAGTGCAGCATGCAACCACTATCAGTGATACCCGCTCTGAGGGGTATTGTAGTGCTCCCCCTGAATGGTCCAGGCATCGGGAGCACATCTTGAGAAGATCTATGGTCCTCCCTACCACCACCCTTCTGGAGGCATGACTCATATTGTAACGCTGCTCTGCCTTTGTTCTTGACTGGCAAAGAGACATCATGAGCCACCTCTTCAATGGATAGCCCTCGTCACCCAGCAACCGTCTATCCAGGCTGGAGTCAGCCGTCCCTCTTCAGGCTGGAGCACTGAAGAGCCTCGGCACCTGGGAGTGTCTGAGGATGTAGGCGTTGTGGGAGCTGCCTGGGTACCTTGCACAGAACCTTATAGAATCTGCATCCTGTGATCACACACTATCTGCACGTTCATGGAGTGGAAGCCCTTCCTGTTGATGAAGGCACCGGGCTCACCTGTTGGCGCCTTGATGGCCACATGTATGCACTCTATTGTACCCTGGACAAGGGGGAACCCACCAATCGCCTCTGGCTCACTCAGCCTAGCTGGCCTTGTCCTTATGTTAAAGAATAAATGTCAGTACCCACCTGAACAGAGCTTCTGTCACCAGCTTGATGCAACTGTGGGCAGCTGATTGTTGCACTCTACACAGATCCCCCACTGACCCCTGGAAAGAGTTAGAGACATAGAAGTTGAGGGCCACTGTGACCTTCAGAGCCACTGGCAAGGGGTGTCTACCCACAAAGTCGGAGCTGATCTCAGGCCCAATCATCTGGCAAATGGAGGTGCAGGTTTCCCTTGAGAGGCAGAGCCTCCTTCGGCATTGCACCTCAGACATGTTAAGGTAGTTGCATCGCTGCCTGTAAACCCTGGCAGCAGGATAGTGGCACCTTCTGCATCCCCTTCCGGCTTGGATTTCCTGCTGGCCCTGTGCCCCTTGTGCCTGGGCCTCTCCTCCCACAGGTCCCTCCCCTGGAAGTTGCACGGGGACACCTGGACTCCTCAGCCTTCTGCCCCTCTCTTCCTCCTCATAGGAGGTGCCTCCAGTGGAGAGACAATCACCATTGCCAGGGTAAGGGAAGGCTGTCTGATACCTGGAAGGGTCCACATGATCTGAATTCCCTGGGAACCTTGCTGACAGCAATGAATCCTGAAATGAAGCCCGGAAATGCTAAGAACAAAGCTCCAAACAGACAGGAGGCTGCCAAGTGGCAATAAGCAACCAGCAGCAAACTATCTCCAAAACTCCTCACTACTCACATCTGGTAATGCTGCTGACCCTTTTTATCCTGCCTGTGGTTGAGGTTTTTGAAAATGTTAACCAGAGTGAAATTGCACGGGCAAGGAAAAATCACCTTCAATTGGACTGTTAACGGCCTTAAGTGTCCTCTTACTTAATGACGGGTGCTGCTCCAGTACCTGTGTGCGCGCGCCGATCGAAATATTGTGCGAGTGCGCAATGATGTCGGGACACTCACCCAACATCATTGCACACGATTTTACACCCGATTGGTTTGGGCTCACACTCTATGACTCTTAAAATGTATCACCTCACGCTTTTCAACATTCAATTTAATTCCACCAGCCTACCTAGGTACTCTTGAAGTCTATCCCTATCTTCCTCACTTCCAAGTTCTGTATCATTTGCAAATTTTGAAATTGCACCCTGTACCCCTAAGCCCAAACCATTAATGTTTATCAAAAACAACAGTAGCAATAGTGCTCCAGAACTTGCCACACCCTAAGCCAAGCTGTTCCAGTATAGCTACAACACTGGCATCTACCCAACTACAAAAGCAGGTTAGAGGCAAGGAATCCTGCGATGAGTAACTCACCTCCTGACTCCCCAAAGCCTGTCCACTATTTACAAGGTACATGTCAGGAGTGTGATGGAATACTCCCCAATTGCCTGGATGAGTGCAGCTCCCACAACACTCAAGAAGCTTGACATCGTCCAGGACAAAGCAGCTCGCTTGATTGGCAACACATCCACAAACATTCACTCCCTCCACCACCGATGCACAGTACCAGTAGTGTGTACCATCTACAAGATGCACTAAGGAATTCACCAAGGCTCCTTCGACAGCACCTTCCAAACCCATGACCACTAACATCTAGAAGGACCAAGGGCAGCAGATAGATGGGAACATCAACACTTGGGAGTTCCCCTTCAAACCACTCACCATCCTGACTTGGAAATAGATCACCGTTCCTTCACTGTCGCCAGGTCAAATCCTGGAACTCCCTTCTTAACAGCATTGTGGATGTACCTACACCACATGGACTGCAGTAGTGTCAGGAAGATACAATATTTTTCATAATGTTATTGGAATTTATTGTAGAGTAATAGTGGGGTCTGTGTCTATGGATCTATGTCTGTGTGTGTGTGACTTAATTGAATTAAAGGCAGTTGGTCTGAACGTTTTGATGTATCGGAAGATAAGCTAGGATTGAAATGTTAAATAGCTAAACATGGGGGATGTTTTAGGATGTAAGAGATAAAGCAAACATTTGCATTTTTAAATAAACCAGACTAGATTGAATTCAAAAGAGGGCATGAAATATTACACCTAGCCATGAGAAGTTAAGAAACAGTGTGTTTATTCTTCCCAAAAATTATTGGTACTATGAGAGATTTTTATTATTAGAAAGGTAGAGTCCAAAAACATAGTGAACAATGGGAATTTGCATTCAATCGGGAAAATATGGTTAAAGGAGAAAAGGCTGTGTGCAAGGGGAGGCACTCTAAGATCTAATAAGTGTGAAAAGCCTTCAGCGTCTCAACCTCAAGCTGCTGTCTAGAAAGAACTGAAGTTAATAAGGCTCACTGTGAATTTGACTGTTTCAGGGTATCGTGTTTCTTTGCCTGGGCCTTTTAAAATCTATGTGTCTTGTTATTGCCTTAACGAAAGTGTAACTTGGAGTTAGGTTAACTAGGGGATTTAGAAGTTATCATAGTAGTAATTTGTAGATCTTTGTAAGTACTTAAAATCATTTCTTCTGTTAATAAGGTTTTAATTTAGTTTTGTGAGAAGCCTATAAGACTCGGTGGTCTTATTACTACTGAATTCAAGGCATGCATCTTGAAATTTATACAAATTGCAAAACAGTTGTGGCAGTTGTTTCAAGTTTCCCTTTGGGATTTGAACAGCTCCGCTTTTACCATCGGCTGTGCTATAACAAGCAGTTCAAGAAGGCAGCTCACCACTACTTTCTCAAGAATAACTGGAGATGGGCAATAAATGCTGGTCCAGTCAATGAACCCCACATCCCCTGAATGAATTTTTAAAAATTGGGGATCTCCACTCTACCTCCCTCCAGTCTGAAAAACAGCCATTCACCACCAATCTGATCATTTATTTCACTGCTTGTTTGAGTTGCTATGTGCAACATGTCATCCACATTTCCCTACATTGCAACAGTGGTCAACCCTTGAAAAAAAAGTTACTCATTAGCTGTGAGGCCCTTTTAGGATATCCTGAGGTTATGAAAGGAGTTGCCTAAATGTAAGTTTTTTTTTAACTTTGTGGTATGTACAAAGCATCTGCCTAAATAAAAATTATTGTCCTTTAAAATAATTCATTGTATTTAGATAATTTCAAAATGTTTTTGAGAAACAGAGTAAAGTTCTTTCTTTTGCTACACCTAGAAGGGAGAATTTAACAGTTTATAAAAATTTTTCCGTGTAGTTTGTACTGGGGAAGTATTACATTAATAAGGAAGTTTCTCTTCTGTGTAAATAATTCATATTGTGCCATGTGCTACAAAATCATGGATGGAATTCAATACGGCTTGTAAGTGTGGGAAAGGCAGGTTGAAATGTGGAAATTAAGGCCCAAATTTTCAAGGAGTTGTAATGAGCCATTTAAAAATGGCAGGTGGGACTCGATTCTGGGAGTCCAGTCTCTATCTCTGGTGCACCCAATTTCCGCTTAGGCAGGATAAGGGTGCGGGTAGCTGGCCAGCTGCTGTGTGGGTTAGGCATCTCAGAGTTCCTGCAACTTTCATGGAGTCAGCCCAGCTTCTCCATGACTCATACTTCATTATCCCTCAGGGGAGTCGTGAATCTGGAGTCTGGATTCAGGAACTTTTTGAAAGGTAAGGTCAAAAGGTCTCACCCCCATGCCTCCCCCAATTCCAAATTAGTGTCAAAACATATGCCCAACATCCAGTCCCATGACCCCTTCCACCCCTCAAGCCAACTTATGGCCCTTCTATGCTCATTCACCCAGTGAATGTTCAGCACGAATGAGCCAGAAAGTAAGAATGGCATGGGTGGAATCGCTCTGAAAACAATCATAAATTTACTTTTGAAAAAACAACTGTTGTCCCTACAACCCTAAGAAAGTGTCATTCAGACTAACCACTAAAGTTTCATTAACATAAACTTCACATCTCGTCATTTTGTGCAAATAAATATTGAGACATTGACAAAATAGATCACAGAAATAAACCACTTATAACACCTTAAGGATGTCAATCAAGCAAAGTCAGCAGTTCTTTCCAACTGTCAAAACAGAACCTCACTTTTTTTGAGTCTGGGCTCTTGACACCCAGTGGGGTTCTGTTTTGACAGCTGGAGAGGACCGTTGTCTTTGCTTGATTGACATTTTTAATAAGGAAGTGGTTAAGTAGTTCATTCTGTGATCTCTTTTGTCAATGTTTATTTGCACAAGACTAAGACGTGTGGAGCCTGGTCTGTCTAAATGATCGTTTTTTAGGGTAATAGAGACAACAGTTCCTTTTTTCAAAAGTTGATTTGTGAATGGATGATTCTTTTTTCTTCTGAACAGTTACACACCTACCACTGTTGATATTTGGCTCATTGGTTCTGTCCACAGTGTACGCTGGGTGAATGGACATCATAGGGACATAAGTTGGCATGGAGGTGGCATGTGGACTGAGTGGCGATGTGGAGGGTGAGGCCTTGAGGGTCTAAATGTCACAATATAACTAGGACAAAGTCCCAGAGAGCCAAAGTGGGCCTTTTAACCAGCCCACCTTGGCATTTGGCTGCTCCCATGGCCACCTCAGCTCTGTTTTTGGGGGTGACTAGCCAAACTCTATTCCACACCCGCTCCCCTGGAGTGAAGATTGCACCATTTGGGGCCTTTTAACTGAGGCAGGTACAGTGAGTCGGGAAATTTCCTGACTCGAGTTATCTGCCTCAGAGTGAAAATCCAGGCTTAAGTCAATGACATTGTAGTAGTGGGTTGGGACTCACGCTGACCGGTGTTAGATTCCTATTTTCAATATATTTGCATCCCATGAATATTCAATTTGAACAATAGATAATAAATCCTACCTTTAAGATCAACTCAGCAGCGCACAAAAAACTCAAAGCACCAGTTTCACAGTCATGTCTTAAAGGCGGTGTGTACCAGTCAACTTTGTCAATTTGGATCTGAAGAGGGCACTTATTTTTGTGAAAATCTGCAGCACAGGGAAGGGAGCAGAAGGGACAAGAGCAATTTGGGGCTGAAGGGAACATCAGTTGGTGTCAGAGGTCTTTGAGGAAGGAAAGCAGGTCAGATCAGGCCAGGAAGGGGAGTAAGAGAGCTTTGAGCTGGGGAGGTTATTCAGGCTGTGGAAGTGTGTAACAGGTGGTGGGGGAAGCAGTCATGAAATGCAAAATGAGGGGCTTATGGGGCTGTTCTGTACTGTCCAATTCTGGGCCCTGGGTGTCAAAGTCAGGAAGCTGAGTGTCATGGGGAAGATCCACAGTTAATAGGGGAGGTTGATGCAGTATGAGGACAGGTCCAGTCAGAGGTAGGGATAAAGGAAGGTCTCAGAGGACAAGTCAAGGGATCATAAGGATTCATCAAGAATTGGGGGAGGGTCTAGGATTAAGGAGGAATATCTAAGGTGAGTGTGGTGTAGTGTCACTGGGTCAAGGGTGATGGTGGGAGGTTCAAAGGTGCCAGAGGAAAGATGCACAGTGATATTCGGAGGGTTAAGATTGATGGACTCAAACTTGAAGGTGACAGAGGGAGGAACATAGGAGTAAGCCATTTGGCCTGTTGAGCTTGCTCCACCATTCAATGAGATCATGTCTGATCATCTACCTCAATGCCAGTTTTCCATGCTATCCTTGTATCCCTTGATATCATTAGTATCTAGAAATCTATTGATTTCTGTCTTGAACATGCTCCATGATTGAGTTTCCAGAACTCTCTGGGGTAGAAAATTCCAAAGATTCACCAGCCTCTGAGTGAAGAAATTCCACCTCATCTCATTCTTAAATGGGCTGCCCCTTATTCTGATACTGTGTCCCCTGGTTCTCGCCCCCCACCACCACCGCTCCCCCCCCACCCCCACCCTCACCCAGCCGGGGGAAACATCCTACCCACATCTACCCTGTCACATCCTGTAAGAAGTTTGTAAGTTTCAAAGAGATCACCTCTCATTCATCAAAACTTTAGAGAATACAGGCCTAATTTCCTCAACCACTCCTCATAAGACAATCCTGCCATCCCAAGGATTAGTCTGGTTAACCTCTGTTGCATTCCCTCTATGGCAACTATATCCTTCCTTAGATAAGGAGACCAAAACTGTACATAATAATCCAGCTGTGGTCTTACCAAGGCTCTATATAATTGCAGCAAGACATCTTTACTGCTGGATTCAAATACCCTTGCGATGAAGACCAACATACCATTTGCCTTCCCAACTGCTTGCTGCACCTGCATGCTAGCCTTTAGTGACTCATGAACAAGGACTCCCAGGTCCCTTTGGACATCAACACTTCCTAACATATCACCATTTAAGAAATACTCTGCCTTTCTAATTTTTCTACCAAAGTGGATAACTTCACACTTATTCATTTTATATTCCATCTGCCATGATCTTGGCCATTCCCTTAGCCTGTCCAAGTCCCCTTGAAGCCTCCTTGTATCCTTCTCTTAATTTACATTCCCATTGATTTCGTGTCGTCAGCAAATTTGGAAAAATTACATTTGGCCCCCACATCCAAATTATTAATATAGGTTGTGAATAGCTGCGGCCCCAGCACTGATCCTTGCGCTACCCCATTAGTAACAGCCTGCCATCCTGAGAATGACCCGTTTATTCCTACTCTCTGTTTTCTGTCTGTCAACCAATTCTCAATCCATCCCCCTATATTACCCCAAACCCATATGCTCTAATCTTGTTTACTAAGCCCCTGGGTGGTAACTTAAAAGCCTTCTGAAAATCCAAATACACCACATCCATTGGTTGTCCATTATTTATCACAGAATCACAGAACCACAGAGTGCAGAAGAGGCCCTTTGGCCCATCGAGTCTGCACCGACACGTGAGAAACAACTGACCTATCTACCCAATCCCATTTACCAGCATTTGGTCCATGGACTTGAATGTTATGACGTGCCAAGTGCTCATCCATGTACTTTTTAAGGATGTGAGGCAACCCACCTCCACCACCCTCCCAGGCAGCTCATTCCAGACCGTTACCACCCTCTGGGTAAAAAGGTTTTTCCTCACATCCCCCTTAAACCTCCTGCCCCTCACCTTGAACTTATGTCACCTCGTGACTGACCCTTCAACTAAGGGGAACAGCTGTCTCCTATCCACCCTGTCCATACCCCTCATAATCTTGTACACCTCGATCAGGTCGCTCCTCTGCCTTCTCTGCTCCAATGGAAACAACCCAAGTCTATCCAGCCTCTCTTCATAACTTAAATGTTTCATCCCAGGCAACATCCTGGTGAATCTCCTCTGCACCCCTTCCAGTGCAATCATATCCTTCCTATAATGTGGCAACTAGAACTGCACACAGTACTCCAGCTGTGGCCTCACCAAGGTTCTATACAACTCCAACATAACCTCCATATTTTTGTAATCTATGCCTCAATTGATAAAGGCAAGTGTCCCATATGCCTTTTTCACCACCCCACTAACATGCCCCTCTGCCTTCAAAGATCTATGGACACACAGGCCAAGGTCCCTTTGTTCCTCAGAACTTCCTAGTGCCATGCCATTCATTGAATACTTCCTTGTCAAATTACTCCTTCCAAAGTGTATCACCTCACCCTTTTCAGGGTTAAATTCCATCTGCCACCTATCTGCCCATTTGATCATCCTGTCTATATCTTCCTGTAGCCCAAGACACTCAACCTCACTGTTAACCACCTGGCCAATCTTTGTGTCATCTGCAAACTTACTAATCCTACCCCCAAGATAGTCATCTATGTCGTTTATATAAATGACAAATAATAGGGGACCCACTGGACACTAGCTTCCAGTCACTAAAGCATCCTTCTGTCATCACCCTCTGTCTCCTCTGTCTCCTACAACTAAGCCAATTTTGAATCCACCTTATCAAATTACCCTGTATCCCATGTGCATTTGCCTTCTTTATAAGTGTCCCATGTGGGACCTTGTCAAAGACTTTGCTAAAATCCATATACACTACATCAACTACACTACCCTCATCTACACACCTGGTCACCTCTTCAAAAAAATTCAATCAAATTTTTGAGGCATGACCTCGCTCTGACAAAACCATGCTGACTATCCCTGATCAAACCTTGCCTTTCCAAATGGAGATAGATTCTCTCCTTCAGAATTTTCTCCAATAGTTTCCCTACTACTGACATGAGACTCACTGGCCTGTAGTTTCCTGGCTTATCTCTACAACCCTTCTTAAATAGTGGAACCATATTAGCTGTGCTCCAGTCCTCTGGCACCTCCCCCGTGACCAGAGAGGAATTAAAAATTTGGATCAGAGCCCCTGCGATCTCCTCCCTTGCCTCCCTCAGCAGTCTGGGATATAACTGATCTGGGCCTAGAGATTTGTCCACTTTTAAGCCTGCCAACACCTCCAATACCTTGTCACTCCCTATATCAATTTGCTCAAGAACCTCGCAGTCTCCCCGAGTTTGATACCTTCATCCTCATTCTCTTGGGTGAAGACGGACGTGAAGTATTCATTCAACACTCTAGCGATGTCCTCTGGCTCCACCCATAGATTGCCCCCTTGGACCCTTATGGGCCCTACTCTTTCCCTGGTTATCCTCTTCCCATTGATATACTTATAGAATATCTTGGGAATTTCCCTACTTTTTGCATAAGTAACATCCCCAAAAAACCCCAACAGGTTTGTCAAACGTGATTTTCCTTTCATAAATCCATGTTGACTTTTCCCAATCATATCATTATTTTTCAAGTGTCTAGTTATCATATCCTTTATGATAGATTCTAACATTTTCCTGACTACTGACGCCAACCTAACAGGTCTGTAGTTCTCTGTTTTCTCTCTTCCCCCCTTTTTAAATAGAGGGGTCACATTTGCTACTTTTCAGTTTGCAGGAATCTTTCTAGAATCTGTAGAATTTTGAAAGATAATCACCAATGTATCCACTATCTCTTTGGCCACCTCTTTCAACTCTCTGGGATGAAGCTTATCAGGTCCAGGGGATTTATTAACATTCAATCCAATTAATTTTTCACGTACTACCTCTTTATTAATACTGATTTCTTTCAGTTTGTAATTTTCACAAATCCCTTGGTTCCCTAATATTTCTGGGAGATTTTCTGTATCTTCCTCCATGAAGACAAGCACAAAGTAATTGTTTAGTTTCTTCGCTAATACTCTCCATTATGAAATCTCCTGTCTCCATCTGTAATGGACCCACATTTGTCTTTGCTAATCTTTTCCTTTTCACATAACTAAAGAAGCTTTTACAGTCCACCTTTATCTTTCTCTCTAGCTGGTATTTATTCTCTTTTCCCTTTCTTTATCAGTTTCTTGGTCCTCCTTTGCAGGATTCTAAATTGCTCCCAATCCTTGGGTTTACCACTTTTTTGGCAACCTTATAAGCCACTTCCTTTGTTTTAATGCAATCTTTAACTTCTTTTGTTAGTCACAGTTGATTCACCTTTCTTGTTGGGTTTCTGTGTCTTAGAGTAACGTAGTTTGTTGTCGACCATGTAATACTTCTTTAAATTTCTTATTTGAAATATATTTGAAATATTTCAAGATGTACCATCAAATCTTTTAACGTACTTATCCAATCCACCATAGTTAACTTGCTTCTCATACCTTCATAGTTTCCTTTGTTCAGAATTAAGACCCTAGTTTCAGAATGTACTATATCATTTTCAACTTAATGTAAAATTATATCATATGATGGTCATTATTTCTTAAAGGCTCCTTTACAGCAACATTATTAATTAGCCCTTTCTCATTACATATTACTAAATCTAATAGAGCCCGATCCCTAGTTGGTTCTTCAATTACTGCTCCAGAAATCTATCTCATACACATTTCAGGAATTCATCCCCCATAGCATTAGTGCTAATTAGGTTTACTCAGTCTATATATAAATTGAAGTCACCCATTATTACTGTATTATCCATGTTCCATGTAGCTCTAATTTCCTGATTTATACTGTGCCCAACATTATCACTACAGTTTGGTGGCCTATAGAAAACTCCCACCTATGTGTGCTTCCCTGTACATTTTCTTAGCTCCACCCAAACTGATTCTACATCTTGATCCTTCGACCTAAGAACCTCTCTCACTAATGTAATGATCTCATCCCTTATTAACAGTGCTAGCCTGCCTCCTTTTCCTTTTTGCCAATCCTTCCTAAATGACGAATATCCTTAAGTATTCAGTTCCTGGTCTTGGTCACCTTGTAACCACGTCTCTGCAATGGCAATTAAATCATAACTATTTACCACTATCTGTGCCTTCAAATCATCAATCTTGTGAATGCTGCGTGCATTCATATAGAGTATAGTCACTCTGATCCTATTTGATGCTTGCCTTCGCTTTGTCTGCCTCCTAATTTTGCTTACTCTACTTACTCTACCAGTTTTGCTTTCCTCAAATCCGAGCTCCCTCTCAGGTTTCCACGCCCCTTGCCAATCTAATATAAACCCTCCGCAGCAGCACTAGGGAATCTTCCTGCGTGGATGTTAGTCCCGGTCCTGCTAAGGTGCAACCCGTCCATCTTTTACAGTTTCCACCTGCCCCAGAACCAGTCCCAATGCCTCACATGACCTCCCTCCTAAACTAATTCTTCATCCACATGTTAAATTGCTCTATCCTTCTATTCCTATATTCACTAGTATGTGACACTGAGAATAACCCTGAGATTACAGCTTTTGAGGTCCTGCTTTTTAATGTATTTCCTAATCTCTAAAGTATGCTTTCAGGACCTTATCCTTCTTCTTACCTGTGTCGTTGGTACCTATGTGGACCATAACCTCTGGCTGCTCACCCTCTCCCAGAAGAATGTCCTGCAGCTGCTCTGTGACATCCTTGACTCTGACACTGAGGAGGCAACATACCATCCTGGAGTCGTGTCTACAGTCACAGAAATGCCTGTCAGTTCCTCTAACTAATGAATCCTCTATCACTGTTGCTCTTCCACTCATCTTTCTCCCTTCCTGTGCAGCTGAGACACCTATGGTGTCACAGACTTGGCGCTTGCTACACTCCTCTGAGGAACTATCACACTCACCAGTATCCAAAATAGAAAACCAGTTAGCGAGTGAGATCTGCTCAGAGGACTTCTGCACTGCCTGCCTGGTTCTCTTAGACTGCCTGGTGATCATCCATTCCCTCTTTGCCTGCATGCTTCTAACCTGCAGTGAGACCATCTTCCTAAACATGCTATCCATGTAGTTATCTGCCTCAAGATGCACCACAATGACTCCAGCTGCTGCTTGAGTCTTGAAACCCAGAGCTCAAGTTTCTACAGCCAGTGATACTTCCTGCAGATGTGTTTGTCTAGGACACATGATGTATCAATGACTTCCCACATTCCACAGGATGCACATTCCACTCTGCCGAATTGCCTGGCCATACCTTAACTTTACAAACTATTTCTTTTAAGTAGAATATCTTATCAGTTACTCACCAATCAATTTCTTCCTCTGTTCCAAAGTAAGAACCAAATACTGAGGGCTTGAAAATGTAGAAAAAGAAAGGAGCACCTCTTTCTCCTAACTCCCTCACTCACCAAACTCTCAACTGCTCACTTTGTCAAGTCACACTCAGGGAGTTCCAGAAAGAGGGTGATTCTGGTTCTGTCACAGGCCATTGATCCAAGTGTACAATTAAGCTGGCAGAAGCCCAGGTCGAAGTGTGTGGAGGCCATGGTGGGAGGCAGATGGGGGTGGGTGGTTGGTGTGGAGTTTGGGTACAAACCATGAAAGAATTTGAAAATTGCATTGTTCAGCAGCTTCATGGATGAAAACCATGAACATAGAGGTGCTTCTTATCATTGCCTGCCTTTTTTACATGATTAACTTCATGGGTTTGCCATGGGTCTGCTGCACCCAATATTCTTGCAACCTGAGGAGCAGGAGGAGAATATATGACAAGGGAGGGCTGTTTCCATCCAACAACAGAGACCACAAGGGCAGCAGCAGGCAGCAACAGAGAGGGAGTTTTGTGTAATGCACTGAGTAAGACTAACACATGCTCAGCTTCAGGTAGTCATTATTAAACTAATTTTATCCTACAACTCCCCAACAGAAAGAGCACCAGAGAAGCCTCTACACTGCAACCCCTCCCCACTTCAAAAATAATGTAGACATTAAAGTGTAAAATGATACATGTAAATATTTTCCCAGAATACAATATGACTAAACCATCATCAATAATGTCTTAAACTATAACAGATTGGGTGCATTTTTTTTTACTGTTATCACAGCTAAAACATGTAGCCAATACTACCAGACTAATTTACATGTAAAAAAAAGTTGATCCTTAACACCAGTATATATAATATCATCTTTTGACAAGAAGTAATGAAAAGAATAACATACTACTTCTTCCTTCCTTCATATATTCAATTAATCATTCTTTCTCTTTCTGTCTGGGTATCTCCTTCCATTTCCATTACCTTGAATCTAC
The DNA here is from genome assembly GCF_017639515.1 of Carcharodon carcharias. Taxonomy (NCBI): domain Eukaryota; kingdom Metazoa; phylum Chordata; class Chondrichthyes; order Lamniformes; family Lamnidae; genus Carcharodon; species Carcharodon carcharias. The sequence goes on along the minus strand of NC_054468.1, from coordinate 155,719,415 downwards.
TGTCTCAGCATCTCTATGTCAAATCTGAACTTTTACTTTGACTACCAACTCCATTTAGTTGTTGGGACATTTTATTTTATTCATTCATGGGGTGTGGGTGTCGATGGCTATGTCAACATATATTGCCCATTCCTAATTGCCTTTGAGAAGGTGGTATTGAGCTGCCTTCTTGAACCACTGCAGCCCATGTGGTGTAGGTACAGTCACAGTGCTGTTAAGGATGGAGTTCCAGGATTTTGACCTAGCAACAATGAAGGAACGGCAATATATTTCCAAGTCAGGATGGTGAGTGACTTGGAGGGGAAGTTCCAGGTGGTGGTGTTCCCATGTGTCTGCTGTCCTTGTCCTTCTAGATGGTAGTGGTCATGTGTTTGGAAGGTGCTGTCTATAAGCAGCCTTGGTGAGTATCTGCAGTGCATCTTGTAGATGGTACACACTGCTGCCACTGTGCATTGGTGGTAGGAGTAGTGAATATTTGTTGATGGAGTGCCAATCAAGCAGGCTGCTTTGTCCTGGATGGTGTCAAGCTTCTTGAGTGTTGTTGGAGCTGCACTCATCCAGGAAAGTGGTGTGTATTCCATCACACTCCTGACTTGATGGGCAGTCTTTGGGGAGTCAGGAGGTGAATTACTCACTGCAGGATTCCTAGCCTCTGACCTGCTCTTATAGCTAAAGTATTTATATGGCTAGTCCAGTTCAGTTTCTGGTCAACGGTAGCCCCTAGGATGTTGATAGTGGGGGATTCAGCGATGGTAATGCCATTGAATATCAAGGGGCGATGGTTAGATTCTCTCTTGTTGGAGATGGTCATCGCCTAGCACTTGTGTGGTGCAAATGTTACTTGCCGCTTGTCAGTCCAAGCCTGGATATTGTGCAGATCTTGCTTCATTTGGACATGGACTGCTTCAGTATCTGACGATTCGCGAATGGTGATGAACATTGTGCAGTCATCAGCGAACATCCCCACTGCTGACCTTATGATGGAAAGAAGGTCATGGATGAAGCAGCTGAAGATGTTTCGGCCGAGGACCCACTACTCTGAGGAATTCCTGCAGTGATGTCCTGGAACTGAGACGACTGACCTCCAATAACCACATCCTTCTTCCTTTGTGCTAGGTATGACTCCAACCAGCAGAGTGTTTCCCCCGTCCCCTGTAGACTCCAGTTTTGCTAGGGCTCCTTGATGCCACACTCGATAAAATGCTGCCTTGATGTCAAGGGCATCCACTCTGACCTCACCTTTGGAGTTCAGCTCTTTTGTCCATGTTTGAACCAAGGCTGTAATGAGGTCAGGAGCTGAGTGACCCTGGTAACTGGGCGTCAGTGAGCAGGTTTTTGCTGAGCAAGTGCCATTTGATAGCATTGTCGATGACTCCTGTTAACATTTTACTGATGTTCGAGAGTAGACTGATGGGATGGTAATTGGCCCAGTTGCATTTGTCCTTCATTTTTTGTACTGGCCAATTTTCCACATTTCTGGCTAGATGCCAGTGTTGTACTGGAACAGCTTGACTAGGGACGCAGCAAGTTCTGGAGCACAAGTCTTCAGTACTATTGCCAGAATATGGCCAGGGCCCATAGCCTTTGCAGTATCCAGTGCCTTCAGCCATTTCTTGATATCACGTGGAGTGAATAGAATTGGCCGAAGACTGGCATCTGTGATGCTGGGGACTTCCAGAGGAGGCCGTGATGGATCATCCAATTGGCACTTCTGGCTGAAGATTATTGCAAATGTTACAGCCTTAACTTTTGCTCTGATATGCTGAGCTCCCACATCATTGAGGATGGGGATATTTATGGAGCTTCCTCCTCCAGTGAGTTGTTTAATTGTCCACCACATTCATGACTGGATATGGCAGGACTGCAGAGCTTAGATCTGATCCGTTGGTTGTGGAATTGCTTAGCTCTGTCTATCGTTTGCTGCTTATGGGGTTTGGCATGCAAGTAGTCCTGCGTTATAGCTTCACCAGATTGACGCCTCATTTTTAGGTATGCCTGGTGCTGCTCCTGCCATGCCTTCCTGCACTCTTCATTGAACCAGGGTTGAACTCCTGGCTTGGCAGGAATGATAGAGTGGGGGGTATGCCAGGCCATGAGGTTACAGATTGTAGTTGAATACAATTCTGCTGCTGCTGATGGCCCATAGTGCCTCATGGTTGCCCAGTCTTGAGTTGTTAGATCTGTTCAAAATCTATGCCACACAATATGATGGAAGGTGTCCTCAATGTGAAGATGGGTCTTCGTCACCACAAGGTCTGTGCGGTGATCACTCCTACTGATATTGTCAAGGACAGATGCATCTGCTGCAGGCTAGTTGGTGAGGATGAGGTCAAGTATGTTTTTCCCTCTTGTTGGTTCCCTCACCACCTGTCACAGACCCAATCTAGCAGCTATGTCCTTTAGGACTCGACCAACTCGGTCAGTAGTGGTGCTACAGAGCCACTCTTGGTGATGGACATTGATGCTTCCCACCCAGAGTACATTCTGTGCCTTTGCCACTCTCAGTGCTTTCTCCAAGTGGTGTTCAGCATGGAGGAGTACTGATTCATCAGCTGAGGTTTGGGGGGCCGTGGGGGGAGGGGGGAATTATGTGGTAATCAGTAGGAGGTTTCCTTGCTCATGTTTGACTTGATGCCATGAGACTTCATGGGGTCCGGAGTCGATGTTGAGAACTCCCAGGGCAATTCCCTCCTGACTTTACACCACTGTGCAGCCACCTCTGCTGGATCTGGCCTGCCAGTGGGACAGTGCATACCCAGGTTTGGTGATGGTGGTGTCTGGGACATAGTCATACTCATGGAAACCCTCCTTACAATATCAGGCTGTTGCTGGACTAGTGTGTGAGACACTCTCAATTTTTATACTAGCCCCAGATGTTAGTAAGGAGGGCTTTGCAGAGTTGACAGGGCTGAGTTTGCCATTGTCATTTCCAGTGCCTAGGCTGATGCCGGGTCGTCCGTCCTGTTCCATTCCTATTAGAATTTTTAGCAGATTGATATAACTGAGTGGCTTGCTAGGCCATTTCAGAGGGCAGTTAAGTGTCAACTACATTGCTGTGGATTTGGAGTCACATGTAGACCAGACCAGGCAAGGACAGTAGATTTCCTTCCCTAAAGGACATTAGTGAACCAGATGGATTTTTACAACAGTAGACAATGGTTTCATAGTCATCATGGGACATTGATTGATTTGTCTTAATCAAAGACCCTGACTCGCTTTACTCTACCAGTGCATTCTTTAATTTTTAAAAATTCATTCATGGGATGTGGATGTCGCTGGCTAGGCCAGCGTTTATTGCCCATCCCCACTTCTGACTTTATGATGGAAGGAAAGCAGATGAAGATAGTTGGGCAAATACTGGCAAACTTTCCGTTTCCTTTTGAGCTGTAGAAGGAATTTAGATGAAAAGAAATTTTTATGCTCTTCCTTTGTCAAATTTCCTGTCAAGCAAATGATCTAGATGACACTGACAGAGTCTCCAATATTTGCTGGATATTTTTTTTCTTTATTCTTTCATGGGATGTGAGCATTGCTGGCAAAGCCGGCATTTGTTGTCCATCTGTAATTGTCTTTCTTAACTGAACATTTCAGAGGACAGTTAAGAATCAACCGAATTGCTGTGGGTCCAGAGTCAATTGTAGGCCAGAACAAAAACAAAAATAAAAATATCTGGAAAAACTCAGCAGGTCTGACAGCACCTGCAGAGAGGAACACAGGTAACGTTTCGAGTAGGCCAGACTGGATAGGGATGGAAGATTTCCTTCCCTAAAGGACATTAGTGAATCAGAGGGGTCTTTATGACAATCAATGATAATTTCATGGTCACCGAGACTAGTTTTATCTTCCAGATTTATTAACTGAATTTAAATTCCACCAGCTGCCATGGTGGGATTTGAACCCATGTCCCCAGAGCATTCATCTGGGCCTCTGGATTATTAGTCCAGTGACTAGTTTGTGCACCTAGTCTCTTCACAGCAACTCCAATCATGTACTTTTGTTTGTCACCTTGGTAGTTTTTCACCCTGACCTCCTGACCAGTACTGAACTCTCAAATTTCCATGCCTTGTGTATCATGATTCATCTTCACTTTGTCTTGCTTTTTTCTTCCTTTGGTATTGACGTCAGGCTTAAGCAAACTAAACTTTATTCCAGGAGTGTGCTTAAAGACTAACTTGTAAGGTGTGCAATCTGTTGTAAACTGTGAATTATTCTGTAAGAGAACAGAAAATTGTCTTGCCTGTCAAAGAGAAACATGGAAATTACTGCCTAGCTTTTCACCTAGCAAATCCTTCTGCAAAGACCTCTTCACAGTCTGTGCACTTCATTCTGCTGCACCATTCAATGGTGGTATTCAAGTGTGTTTGACTCCATATGTTAATATGTCAAACTCTTCTGATGTAAGCTGTGGACCATTATCTGACACCAAACACCACTGGCAACCCATAGATTGCAAACTAAGTTCTCAATACCCCAATAGTTTTGGCACTTGTGGTATTGGGCATAGGCTCAACACTTATCCACTTACTATAGCTATCAACCAATTCAAGGTAAACTCTCACTTCCACTTCAAAGAAATCAACATGTCTCATTCCCACCATTTTCTTGTGTTTGATCATGGAATGAAAGGAATCTTGGTTGGATCATTTATCATTCAGAGGCACACTTCATAACTTTTTACCAACTATTCAATATCTCTATTTACCTTTGGATAGCAGAAATAGCTTCTTGCTACTGCTTTCATACGAATTATCCCTCTGTGCTCTTGATGAAATTCCCTGAACAATCTGCCTCTAAACCTTGAGAAAATAATGACTTTTAAACCCTATGGGAGAAAGCCTTGATCTATACTTGGCTCATTTCTATGTGTGAAATACTAATCATCACATTCTTTAGGCCAGCTATTCATGACACAATTGAGCACTTTACTGAGCAGCACATCCTTCTGAGTTTCTTCACTAATTTCTCTGGCAGACACTTACATGCCATTTGTGTATATAATGTAATTCACAGGTAACTCCAGCTAAAAATGAACAGTCTTCATGGGAAATCTTGAAAGAACATCCACATTAGCATGATCTGCTGACTTATAATATTGAATATTGCACTGATGGCCATCAAAATCAATACCCATTTCTGAAGCCTTGCTGCTGCTAGGGACGTTACTCCCTTCTTTGAACCAAATATGATCATAAGGGCTTGGTGGTCAGTTACAAAGGGAACCTCCTACCCTACAAGTATATATATAACTTAATAACACATTTTATGATTGCTCTTTTTCCAACTTGAGTAATTTTGTTCTGACTTGTTAAGGTACTTGAAACATGTATGACAAGCTTTTCCACAACCTCTTCCATTATGTAAGATAACACATCTAACCCCTGTGGTGAGGCATTGCATGCTAAAACTATTTTTTTTGGGATGATATTGAATCAAAACAGCATCACTAGTCAGTACTTCCTTCACTTCATCAATGTCAGGTGGACTCTTACTGATCCCTACTATAAATAATTCAGCCCAATTTAACCATACCTTCTTTAGCCAATGTCTCCCCAGCAAGGAGAATTTGTTCCCTCCTACGACTACCAATGGTAAGCAATGGGATGCCTCATTATATTCCACTTTAACACTAATTTCACCTAACACTGGAATACTGTATTTGGAATAACTAGTCACTTTCACACCAGTTTTGCATAAGTGAATGTGACTAAGAGACTTCTTGTGCTCTCCTTCCAAGATAGCAGACATGGCTGCAAATGTATCAACGATGAAAGTAAGTTATGAATCTCTGACTTTCATTCCTATTGTGGGCGCTGGAATTTTATCTTCATCCCTATTACTCTGATCTGCCTTGTGCTGTTTTTCTTGCGCTCTGTCTGAGTATCAACTCTTGATTGTCCTGTTCAATAACATCAATTTCTGTTTCCACATCTATCATATGCACATTCAAGGATTTCCAGACTCCTGAACAAGTGTGAGATCAGACCAGTAACATGACCTTGACCTGGTGCATGGCTGTGACCTGAAGCTTTACCACAATTGGAGCATTACTGTTTCCTCTACTCCTGCACACTGTCTGGATATGACTGACTTACCCAGAGGCATAGCACTTTGACTGGAAATGGAGACAGTTAAATGGTTGGTGGCTACTCTGGCATTGCTACATTTAAAGTCTGATTCTGAGACTGTGAACTCGGCTGCCATGGCCTGAATCTCACTGAAATCCAGTGGACCTCCCCTGCCAACTTAGGAAAAGAGCTCCTTTGCAATTTGCAACTATCCCTTTCTGTCATTTCCATGGCTGTGACCTCATCACAGGCCTCCTTCCACATCAGCCTACTGCTTCTGCTCAAAAGCTTGGTCTGGATTTATTTTTTTTTAGGCCTCCTAGAAACGTGTCTCTAAGGTTTCATTTCTAAGTTTCCACAATACCCACAGAGACAAGGGAGTTTCTTCAATTTGAAAATGTAATCTGCAACAGTTTCACTTAGCAACTGCTTCATTTCATGGAATGCCATAATTGTTGTACCATAATATCAGTCCAGAGTCTCATTAATCTCAGAATAGTCCATTGTACTGGGGTCTCGCAGGCAACATTGGTTAAACGCCACCTCAAAATCTTCTGGCCCCAATATGATGAGGAAAACATTTACTTTTGCCTCATTTCCTATTTTATTCACTCTCAGCCAAATATGTGAAATGCGTTCACAGTTATACCAGTCCTCTTTGTTAGGGTTGAATTCCTCAATTGTCCCCAAATATAGCTTCAGTGCCATTTTTCAATTACACACCATGCTGACTCAGTGTACCTGAACACGATGTGCACACGGAGCAATCTTTTAAATTGCTCAAACTTCTCAAAATCAACCAGGAGTTCCAGAAACGTGTCACAATGTTCTTCAGTCCTTAATTTCTCAAATGCAGTATTAAAAAAATTCTATCCCAGTCTCATCACCATCTTTCTGTTGTGTCTTGCACTATGTAATGCTACACATGCTCAGCTGCAGGCAGCCATTATTGAACTAACTTTATTTGCAACTCTCCAATAGAGAGGGCAGCAGGGAAGCCTCTACTCTACAGGGAGGCTGGCCAGGAGACTGGCATTCAGGGAATGCATTGTAGAAGATGGGCATTAGCATGTCACTGCGTCTTCAGGATGAGAACTAACTACCTGCAAATGTCAAAGAGGCAATTCCAGACATTGCTGAGGCTGTCGTGGGAAGCAGTCACAGACATATGTGGGATCATGTACGAGACCTGTAGCCATGGAGATTTGGTGGGAACCCCATGCCGGTGGCCCTCGAGGTGACTTTGGTGTTCAATTATTTCACCAGCACTTGTTTCCAGGGCTCCATGGCCGATGTGTGGCATTTCACAGGCTACAACACACAGGTGCCTAAAGGATGTGACCAATGCTCTCTTCCATTATGCACATTTCATTAATTACTCCACAGATGAGGATAACCAGGTGGCAAGGGTATTGGGCTTCAGGGTCATAATTCATTTCCTTAATACTTCTGTAATTTTGTGAGTTCAAGGGGTCATTGACTGCACTTCTGTGGCCATTAGACCTCCCTGGGGCTAGCCAGTGTCTTATGTGAATTTCAAGGGCTTTCACATGTTTAAAAACATGTAACTGGCCTGTGACCACATGCATGTGTTTTTGTTTTCCAGGGAGCTCTCTCATTTTGTGCAACTTGCAGGTTTCAGAGCTTTTTTGAGGCCCCAGCCCAGGTTAACAGCTGGATCCTGGTGACAAGGGCTGTTCCCTCTGGACATGGTTGATGACACCTGTGAGGCATCTCCACTGTGCAACAAGAGAGCGGTACAATGCAGTTCATGCCTCCACCATTGAGCAAAGCTTGCTGAAAACGTGCTTCTGCTGCCTTGATCGGTCTGGAGGAGCTCTACAGAGCGAATCATGAGTAGTCATCATTTGCTGTGCACTGCACAATGTGGCCATACAATGCAGAGAACTGTGGGAACAGGACGAGAGGGAGGAGCAGCACTTCTTCTCAGATAAGGATGAATTGGATGCATCTGAGAAGGAAGCATGAATGTGCATGAGCCTTTACTGGGTGCAAAGGTTATGGAGAGACGTGCACAGGATACCAGGGACAACCTAATATACAGCCGATTTGCCCAAAAGCGAGACACCTACATGACCATGGTCCCATCACCAGAATTCAATTGCCCGTTCGGGATGTCTACCAACCCCTGCCAGCTACCTCTGAACCTATGTCCTCTGCCACCTAGAAGAGCAAGGAGACCAGACCTTTGTCACATACACTCACTAGTGAATACTGGTCCAAAGGACATCTGGTCACAATTGGACATACGTCAATCAGCTTACCATGACTGAGAATTCAGGTCATGAACCATCATTATAGGGCTTTGAGTTGACCTGCAGCAGTTTAATTATCCTGGTTGAGAATGATCACGGATAATGTCCTTTACAATGTATATATGGCAGGGCCAGTGGAGCCTGCAAGTTCCGCCGTGTCCCACAGAGTGGCGAGTACAAAACTGGACACTAATATGAACATTCAGTAAAGACTGAATGCAAACACATAACTATTGTTCTCTCCACAATAAAGGAAATATTCCTAACTCCCCTGTAATCATCAATATGTGCCAGCCATGAGGTATAAAAGTACATTTAGTTCTCTGAATAAACAAGTTCCAATATAAACTAGCAACCAATATAATGTGCAATATTTACATGTGAAAAATTGAACATTTTCACAACCACTTTGTGTTGTCATAAAGTCTTAAGTTTATGCTAACGGACACTACATCTTGGTGCATCCCTGACATCAGCAGCTGAGATGGAGGCAGTCTGTTCAGCGCGCTGCCTTTGATGACCGTGGCAGACATCATCTGGAGGTCTGAGGCCTTGAAGGCTCCAGCATACTAGGGATCTCCTGCACTGGTGCAGGGGCATCCTCCTCAGCCTTGCTAACTAGAAGCAATGGGGTCAATGGCAGAGGGATGAGGAGAAGACGTTCACCCTGGAGGTGCCCTGAGAGGAAGCCCCCAGACAGGCAGGCACGTGCTCATCCTCCCTCTTGGTGTTCAATGGCACCTCTCTGAGAAGAAAGGCCATTTGGAGGGAGGTCGAGGTGCCTCATCCCCCTCTCGCCTAGTCACTACTGTATGGAGCCAATGCATAGCTAGAGCAACAGAATGCAGGTTAGGACAAATGGCTCTCCATGATGGTCACCATCGAGGAAGCCAGGTACTCATATGCTTGAACCATGGCAGAACTCATGGCTTGCATGATTTCCTCCATTACCTGCACAAAGCTGCACATGGCCTCTGTCATCTCTGCCATAAGTTCCCATAACTTTTGATACATGTCCAGCAGGCTTCTTGTGGCCATGACCAGAGGTCTGTTATCAGTAGGAGCTCAGCAGGAGCCTGGTCCCCAGCAGTCCTCCGAGCATCAGGAGACCTGGCTATCACATCCTCCACCAGCTACTGGGATGTATATGCAATGTGCTTGCTGGATTGTACTTCTGATTCTAAACACAAACTCTCCGCAATTCATGAGGATGTAACTGCGCTGGTGAAGTATGTGGAAGAGGCAGGTGATGATGAATCCTCGTCTCCAAAGGTTCCTGCTGTTACGATGGCCTGAGCTTGGGATTGTGAGGATCTGTATTGGAGGGCAAAAAGAATCACATTATGGATCAGCACAGCCTATGAGCGCATCACATTTCCTCACGTGCCTCCTGTGTGTCCATATGCCAGTGCTAGGTTGGATGCATTCTCATGTTTATGCCTGGTTATTCAAACCTCGCTCTCTACAATTGCTTGACCACTCTTCTCTCCTGCGATCTGCAGTACCTCTTCCTCTGCAGGGCTGAGCATCTTCAGGTCACGCACTCCGCCTCCAGTCCTTGCCCTCCCCTTTGAATTGTGGGCCTGCTTCTCCTGCATGACAGTGTGCAGAGTTGGTGACATGTCAAGTGACACCTAACCTCCTTGTCTGCACACATTCCCATCACACATATTGGCCCATCTGTGGTATATTGGATCCAAGTGCTCATAAAAGCCAAACTGTCAAATTCTTTGGCCTTAATTGCCCTGCAATACTGAAGCTGATCACACATTCACCCACCTGCCCACTTGCAAAGATACATTACTTGATGACCCCATGATAGACCCTTGGTAACATGCGACCGTGCCACCTACCTTGGTGGACTGGAGCAGGTTGTGACTCTTTTCCTGCAATGGATCCAGTGAAGGAGTCCATGGTTGCTCACCTCCCTCCTTTGCAGGCTGAAGGGTCTTTTGTTCCCATTTGTTGCTCCCTGACATCCTGGAGGAGAATCTGCAAAGAGGTGTTGCTGAACCATGGTGCCGACCTCTGTCGAGGTTCAGATATATGTGCAATTGAAGGGATTTAGGTGTGATGGGGAGGTGCCCAGGACATGAGAATAATAAGGGAGCATGTGATGAAGTTTGGTGGTGATGGGGGTCAGGGTGATGAAGGATTGCAACAAGAAACATAAGAAAGTACTGATAGGATGGAGATGACAGACAAATCATGGATGCAAACCCTCCCCATTTGTCCAGGAGGCTCTTTAATAACCCGCCCATGCATGCTGCATTGTTAGCTGACAGCAGGATCCTTCAATGAATACCTGTCTCCAATGGATAATCTCGTGTGTCTCCCAGGCCCACCACCAGCCCTTTAACTTTTAATTTGAATTGTGCGGGCGCTGGGTCCCGACACACAAGCAGAAGTGGCACCCACTTCCAGTTCTGCCTTCAGGAGCCTCATGCCTCTTAAATTCTACCCCATATTCCATATCTATCAGTTGTTGAATTAATTATGTGTCTCATTCAGTGACTATTATAACATACTGATGGCGCTATTTCCCAGTGATAAATTACAGATTATCAACACCTTTTTACATTAATAATTTGTAATTGTTAATCCTTTTATGTTACCACACAGCTATTAGAAGGTGTATGAATGTATCTGTATTTTGGTTTCACTTTACAGAACCGCGTTGGGCCTGCCATCACAGGCTTAAGCTTCAAACAAGTTTAATGTAGCGCAGCCTTAAAGATATTGATCTACCTTTTATTCTGCTTCTGGGCAATATAGTTCACCACAAAAATTTTTTAGCTAACAACAAAGCCAACTAATGACTTAACTGTAAAGCAAAATATGCAACCTGTAGTGGTGGATTAAAGAACTAGAACAAATGAAATGCATCTATAATTGCCTCACATCCACAGCATTCATAAGTTATCCAATGTATTCTCTGCATGTAGAACATGAATTTTAGTTGCTAAACACAGCAAATATTTTAAAGAGGATTTGGTAAAAGTGTTTTGCAAAACAGGTTATTCATTAGAAAATGTACACGGGTCGTGCCAAAGCAATGTTGTTGCATCGCTGTTCAAGTTGGCTGCTATAAAGATTCCCACTTCATACCATCGGTTGCCGTGCATTCAGCTGCCAAGGCCCTAAACTCTGGAATTCCCTCCCTGCACCTCTCATCTAACATCTATCTCTTTGACCAAGCTCTAGGTCATCTGACCTAATCTTGCCTTATGTGGTTCAGTGTCACATTTTGTTTTATATTGCATTTGTGAAGTGCCTGAGATGATTTATTATGTTAAAGGTGCTATATAAATATAAGTTGTTGTTTGATGAACTAATGTGAAAACATGAGAATTATATTGCATAAGCTTGCATAGCAACTGATGCAATTCTTCAGCAGAAAACTTCTGCTTTGCTAATATGGTGAATATTTACATGGTGTTACTGTACTGTTAGATTTTAGGGAAGTTTGAACAAATTGTGCGTTAAATGTCAAAATATGGTTAGGAGCCCAATTATGCAGAGAGGGAATGTTTGGCTCATGGTCAGAAAAACAGCACTAAATAGGAACAAGATACAGTCATATAATCATTGAATCATATAGCACAGAAAGAGACCATTATGCCTGTGCTAGAAATTTAAAAGAGACCTCCAATTAGTCCCATTCTTCTGCTCTTTTCCTACAGTTCTTTTTTTTTTGGTTTACAAGTGTATATCTAATTTGTTTTTGAAAGTTACTCTTGAATCTCCTTCCACCACCTTTTCAGACATTGCATTACAGACTGTAATAATACCCTGCGAGACTTTCTCCTTATTTACATATCAAAACCCTTCATAATTTTGAACACTACTATTAAATCTCCCTTTAAAATTATCTTTTCTAAAAAAGCAAGGTTAGGAAATCCAGAAAAGATGTTTGGCAGCCAGTTAAATACCACAAAAAGAAACCTATTAGATGGTCCCATAAGGTCAATGACATTTATGGAAAAATATTACTTTTAATAGGTGAATAATCAAAGGCAAAGTATGACCACAGAATTTAAATATATTACAGGTTATGTGATGGTCAAGGGTGCTTTGGGGGAAAAACTATTTTTACCTTGGGATGATGGTCCCTTTAAGTACTGAGACTCTCTGGAAGATTATTTCTAGTAAAAATCCCTTTGCTTGAAGTAATTGATCAAGTAACCAAGCTTCCTGGGAGATAAACAATAGTAAATCAAAGGCTAAACAAGAAGTTAATTACAGGGGGGTGGGGGGGGGGGGGGTGCGGGGTGGGGGGGTGGTTGGGGGGGGGGGGGGGGGGGGGGGGGGGGGGCGGGGTAGAGTCCTGTGTGTGGTTCTCGTTTCAAACGATTTTAGTTTTGAGCATTGTGGCTGCAAGGAACATCTTTTTCAAGCAGAGTTCAGTTGACATTCTGTCTGCTGGCTAAAACATAGAAACATAGAAACTAGGAGCAGGAGTAGGCCATTTGGTCCCTTGAGCCTGCTCTGCCATTCAGTATAATCATGGCTGATTATCCAACTCAATAGCCTGCTCCCGCTTTCTCCCCATATCCTTTGATCCTTTCACCCCAAGAGCTACATCTAACGCCTTCTTGAAAGCATGCAATATTTTGGTCTCAACTACTTTCTGTGGTAATGAATTCCACAGGCTTACCACTCTCTGGGTGAAGAAATTTCTCCTCATCTCAGTCCTAAATAAATCTACCCCATATCCTCAGACTGTGACCCCTGGTTCTGGATTCCCCCACCATTGGGAACATCCTTTCTACCCTGTCTAGTCCTGTTAGAATTTTATAGGTTTCTATGAGATCCCCCCTCATTCATAATCTTAATTGACTCAATCTCTCCTCATATGTCAGTCCTGCCCAATCAATCGGGTAAACCTTCGCTGCACTCCCTCTATAGCAAGTACATCCTTCCTCAGATAAGGAGACCAAAACTGCACACAATATTCCAGGTGTGGTCTCATCAAGGCCCTGTTCAATTGCAGCAAGACATACCTGCTCCTGTACTCGAATCCTCTGGCTATGAAGGCCAAAATACCATTTGCCTTCTTTACCGCCTGCTGCATCTGCATGCTTACCTTCAGCGACTGGTGTACAAGGACACCCAAGTCTCGTTGCACTTTCCCCTCTCTCAATTTATAACCATTCAGAAAATAATCTGCCTTCTTGTTTTTGCTACCAAAGTGGATAACCTCACATTTATCCACATTATACTGCATCTGCCATGCATTTGCCCACTCACTCAGCTTGTCCAAATCACACTGAAGCACCTCTGCAGCTCAGCCTCCACTCAGTTTTGTGTCATCTGAAAATTTGGAGATATTACATTTAGTTCCCTCATTAAATCATTAATATATATTGTTAATAACTGGGGTTCCAGCACCGATCCCTGCGGTACCCCACTAGTCACTGCTTGCCATTCGGAAGAAGACCCATTTATTCCTACCCTTTGTTTCCTGTCTGCCAACCAGTTTTCTATCCATCTCAATACGCTACCCCCAATCCCATGCGCTTTAATTTTACACGCCAATCTCTTATGTGGGACTTTGTCGAAAGCCTTCTGAAAGTCCAAATAAACTACATCCACTCGCTCCCCCTCATCAACTCTACTAGTTACATCCTTGAAAAATTCCAGTAGATTTGTCAAAAATGATTTCCCTTTCATAAATCCATGCTGACTCTGTCCGATTCTGCCACTGTGCTCAGCTATTAAATCTTTTATAATGGACTCGAGAATTTTCCCCACTACCGACGTCAGGCTGACTGGTCTATAATTCCCTGTTTTCTCTCTGCCTCCCTTTTTAAATAGTGGAGTTACATTAGCTACCCTCCAATCTGTAGGAACTGTTCCAGAGTCTATAGAATCTCGGAAGATGTCCACCAATGCATTCACTATTTCTAGGGCCACTTCCTTAAGTACTCTGGGATGTTGATTATCAGGGCCTGGGGATTTATTGGCCTTCAATCCCATCAATTTCCCCAACACCATTTCCCTACTAATACTGGTTTCTTTCAGTTCCACCCTCTCACTAAACCCTGTGTTCCCCAACATTTCTGGTAAGTTATTAGTGTCCTCCTTTGTGAACACAGAACCAAAATATGTATTTAGTTGGTCAGCCATTTCTTTGTTCCCCATTAAAACTCTTGATAATTGAAGGACTGCACTAACAGTAAGTTCGACTTCTGGGATAGCCAGCTGAGAAGAAAGAGCGAGAGTTCCTAGATGCAAGACTCCGTAGTTGAAGAACGTTAGAACCAGGAGTGTTCTGATTTGAGGTGGCTATGCTTCAGACGTTAGCGATGCCTGTGTTGAACTAGGAGTCTACAACCGTAGGATGATTAGAGAAGATTTGAAAGGACAACCTTACTGGAAGAAAACAGAAAGCCCAAGCAATTTCAACTCTGATACAAATCTTTGAAAAAGTACTCAGACCAAGTGGTTAATCTTCTAATTTCTGATAAGCATCTGACTTGAATTTTTCTGGGGGTGAAAGTCAAATTTGAGTTGAGAGGTTTGGTTTAGAGTATACATCACTATATTCATTGTACTTTTAATATCTTTAACATAACTGACTAAGATAAAGTGCCGTTATTGGTATTCATGTTCTTTGATTTTTGTGTAGTAAAATTCTTTAGTTTTAAACAGTGAACCTTGTGACTTAATTCTTTTAGTAAATAACTAGGTTTTCAAATTTCCAAGCTACTGATCTCGACCAAGATCATAACAATTAGAAAGGGAAAGGTTTCATAACTTTTCTTCAGAAACTCAGTGTGACATTTATAGGGTTCAAAATTGAAGATGCGAAACACCCCAATCATAAATCGGAGGTGTGATTGCCATTTGGCTAGGCACTTGGCAATTCTTTAAGTGGAGTGATTAACAACACAACTTTTGGCATGTCTGTGGACATTCTAGTACATGGCCTTGTGCAGGCTAGGATATTGTATACAGATGATCCTGAATAGATAGGAAGGTGTATTAATTTCAATGGACATCCCAATACCCAAAACCAGAGGCCCAGAAATTTTTGGAAAAATATTGGTGCATTATTACTATTTGATTGCAAAAAATCCAGCAATTTGCTATGAAGAAGAGATATGCTATAAATTTTGATTCTCCATTGACATTAATTGCATGTGATGAAATTGTTTAATTATGCCGTTAACGTGAATTAATCTTGTCACAGTCATTTAAGGTTAGCAGTTTACGTAAGGACCCTGTTAAGGATGTGACTCAAAGCCTTCTCATGAAATTGAGCCTTGCTCCAGAAGTGAACCAATGAAGTTGGGGTCTCTCACGTCATTAAGTGCTTCGGAGTTTTTAATTGTTTACAAATCTATCTCGGCAGTAATACATATTAATTATTTTTAAGATGCAAAGCTGTTTTAATACTCTGAAATGTAGATTAGATTTATTTTTTTCTCTCATGATCCGCTCTCTTTCTTTGTCTCATTTCTTTTTCAGTAAATATTTTGGCTCTAAATAATCCCATTTCCTTCTCTGTCATTCACTCTGTTTATTTCTATTTTCTTAAATTTGATATTTAAGGAGATATACTATTGGGCAAAACATTCAGGAGGTCCCAAATAGCAACTGCATTTCTAGCAATTTGAGGCGCTAATAGAATGCAATCTGAAGGCTGAGGAAAAAAGTCTAATTCACATCACTCGCTGTGAGATGTGCCATTCTAGCAACTTCTGGGCTTTGCAAGAGGACTATACCATGCATGGATATTGGAAATTGTGTCATGGGCATTTTTATTTTCTGTATTAGTACACATGATTCTTCAATAAGAATGATTAAAGGATAATTCTCAAATAGTTTCTTCCAAATTGCGAGAACCCGGGTTGTGATTCCTTCCAATAATTTTGTTTGGCTTAAATTTTGCACATGTGTATGATTGGATTACATCTATAGTTAACAAAAACAGAATTAACTGGAAAAGCTCAGCAGGTCTGGCAGCATCAGCGGAGAAGAAAAGAGTTGACATTTCGAGTCCTCATGACCCTTCAACAGAACTGAGTGAATATTAGGAGAGGGGTGAAATATAAGCTGGTTTAAGGTGGGGGGGAGGGGGGTGGGGTGGGGGGATAGAAGTTGGGGGGGGTGGTGTGGTTGTAGGGACAAGCAAGCAGTGATAGGAGCAGATAATCAAAAGATGTCATAGACAAAGGAACAAAGAGATGTTGAAGGTGGTGATATTATCTAAATGAATGTGCTAATTAAGAATGGATGGTAGGGCACTCAATGTACAGCTCTAGTGGGGGTGGGGTGGAAAGACTAGCAGGGCATAAAAGATTTAAAAATAATGGAAATAGGTGGGAAAAGAAAAATCTATATAAATTATTGGAAAAAACAAAAGGAAGGGGGAAGAAACGGAAAGGGGGTGGGGATGGAGGAGGGAGTTCAAGATCTAAAGTTGTTGAATTCAATATTCAGTCCGGAAGGCTGTAAAGTGCCAAGTCGGAAGATGAGGTGCTGTTCCTCCAGTTTGCATTGAACTTCACTGCAATGCAAACTGGAGGAACAGTACCTCATCTTCCAACTAGACACTTTACAGCCTTCCGGACTGAATATTGAATTCAACAAAAACAGAATTACCTGGAAGAACTCAGCAGGTCTGGCAGCATCGGCGGAGAAGAAAAGAGTTGACATTTCGAGTCCTCATTACCCTTCAACAGAACTGATCTTTCTTTACAAGGAGAGGGAAATATAAGCTGGTTTAAGGTTCGGGGGGAGAAGTGGAGGGGAGGGGTGGTGGTGTTAGGATAGGACTAGATCATCAAAAGATGTCAACTTTAGATCTTGAACTCCCTCCTCCATCCCCACCCCCTTTCCATGTCTTCCCCCTTCCTTTTGTTTTTTCCAATAATTTATATAGATTTTTCTTTTCCCACCTATTTCCAATATTTTTAAATCTTTTATGCCCTGCTAGTCTTTCCACCCCACCCCCACCAGAGCTGTACCTTGAGTGCCCTGCCATCCATTCTTAATTAGCACATTCGTTTAGATGTCATCACCTTCAACATCTCTTTGTTCCTTTGTCTGTGACATCTTTTGATTATCTGCTCCTATCACTGCTTGCTTGTCCCTACAACCCCGCCCCCCCCCCCCCCCACCACCCCCCCCACCCACCACCTTAAACCAGCTTATATTTCACCCCTCTCCTAATATTCACTCAGTTCTGTTGAAGGGTCATGAGGACTCGAAATGTCAACTCTCTTCTTCTCCGCTGATGCTGCCAGACCTACTGAGTTTTTCCAGGTAATTCTGTTTTTGTTTTGGATTTCCAGCATCCACAGTTTTTTGTTTTTACATCTATAGTTGTCTGGATCTACAAGTTAATAATGACACAATTAGCAGATTTTGTGATCGTAAAAGTGTTTTCTGCTCACTTTACAACATTTTGATCCTAAATGGCATCACCAGTTATTTATTAGAGGAATCTCTGTTCATTTATGGCCAAGGGAATGAACCGGGGTGGGAGGAAATGAAAGTTGTTTTGGTGGAAATTGGCTTTGCAGAATGGGGCAATTTATTAGCTTGAGTAAAATTAGTTACAAAATGATGCAAGCTCAAATTGCACTTTCCTACTTGGTTGAAGCCTGTTGAAGATTTTATTATCAGGTGCATGATTCATGCGTACTTTACTAGCTATAGTCACACGAATTCTGAGGAACGCAGGAATGCCTTTTTTGTCTCCTATAATTTTTGAATTTGGATCTAACATTCCCTTTCAATAGCTTATCACAGACTATTTATATAGAAAAATATCTGGGAATGTGTTGAATTGTTGAGATTGGCCTGTTTGTCCATTTTTATCTGATATGAGCTTTTGTGGCCGCCAAGTATGAGTATGTGAAAACCAATTTTTACCAGTGGTGGGAAGCGAGTGGGAGGGGATGACAATCTTGCTCTGGATTTGGGTTAGAAGCCTGACAGATTTTAAATATACCTCATTTGTTGGTACACATTTATTGTCCACTCAATTTGGACAGTTGACTAGTAGATAGGTCAGGAAAATCAGGTAGCCAACTGGAACCAACAGAAGGCATCTGGCCTAGGAAAGTCAATGAAGGGTTGGGGTTGGGGTTGGAGGAGGGAGAGGAAAGGGTCTTGCAGCTGAGGATCAGGAAGACCAGGGCAGGAGAGGTCTAAACTTTTCTTGTGGGTCTGGAACAGCACTCCTGATCCTGCTCAGCATCCTGACATCAACAAGGTTTAAAAAAAACCTTATCTTCAGTTCAGGAATAATTAAGGAAAACCAGCATGGATTCATTAAGGGATCATAATGTTTAACTAACTTGCTGGAGTTTTTGAGGAGGAAACAGAGAAGGTTGATAAGGGCAATGCTGTTGATGTGGTATATGTGGATTTTCAAAAGGCATTTGATATATTTGATAGTATCTTAGGCTTTATTAATAGGGGCATTGAGTACAAGAGTAAGGATGTCATGATGAACTTGTATACGACATTAGTTAGGCCTCATCTGGAGTACTGCATCCAGTTCTGGGTGGCAGACTTGAGGGAGGATGTGAAGGCATTGGAGAGAGTACAGTGGAGATTCACAAGAATGATTCCAGGGATGATGAACTGAAGCTATGAGGATAGATTGGAGAGGTTGGGACTGTTTTCCTTGGAGGAAAGAAGGATGAGAGGAGACTTGCTAGAGATATTCAAGTTCCTGAGCGGTACGGACATGATAAATAGTGAGAAACTGTTCCTACTTAAGAGAACTTCAAGAACTAGGGGGCACAGATTCAAAACAATTGGCAAAAGGAGTAAAAGTGATGTGAGGAATTTTTTTACACCCAGAGGGCGGTTGAAGTCTGGAACTAACTTCGAGAGGGTGATGGAGGCAGGTCTGATTGAGGTATTCAAAAGGGTATTGGATTGCTACCTGAGAAAAGAGAATGTGCAGGGGTATGGGGATAAGGCAGGGGCATGGGACTAGGTAGAATGCTCCTTCAGAGAGCAGTGCAGACTTGATGGGTCGAATGGTCTCCTTTTGCACTGTAAAGATTTTGTGACCTAACCTGAAATTTTTACATAGCATGTGCTCAGGAATGGACTAAAATGTCCTATGTATGCTATAGTACCCTGATTTACACTTATTAATGATGCTGCTTGTGGATCATCATCTACCATGAAAACCAGCAGTGATAAAATCACTGATTGATGTTAATCCAGCAGAATTGGAGCAGCTCCATTTTAACTGAATCGATGATTCGCTTAATGTACTAGTAAATATCAGGAAATAGTCTTCAATTTCGGTAAGTAAATTTGAAAGTTATTCGTCTGACTCATGCTGTAAAATCGTGTAAATCCCATTTGGCCCCACCTATAACAGTGAAAAGCCTCGGTTTTAAAGTTAATGATCAGAATTATTGGGTTTTCCTGTGACCTGTCGATGGCGCTCCAGGTTGATTGAAATGAGTTTGTAGTTTATTCAGCAGAGGATCAAACTGTATTTCCTATTGGTTACTTTCAGCTGGACTGGCTTTACCTGAGGCTGGGCGGAAAGCAGCTCGAGGAGAAGTTGGAGTTGGGTGGCTGCTTTGGCGTTCAGGACCTTTCCCGACTTGGAATAATTTTGGGAAATTACTAGAAAGTTGTTGTGCAGTGGGGAATGGGAAACTTTTGAATAGGATTTGGACAGTAGCTGCACAAATGAAGAAAGGGCACCGACAGCTGAAAGTGAAAGCTGTTTGCCCCACTCTGTGATCTTTACTTGTGTTAAGTCTTTCACTTTGGAGTTCTGGGATGGCTCTGAGTAAAGGATTGCGAGTGTTTGAGAAGCAGGAGCCCGGCTGTTGTAGTGTGCTGCTGGAGTCCAGGAGTCGGCAAGATTGTCTCCTCTTCGAGGCTGGGGCTGTGGCCATTCGCTGTAAGTAGAGACAGACACATCCTACCATATGTGGGCACAACCTCCCGCCGCAACAGTCCAACAGATTAATCTCCATATCCGCAACGGTCCCCGCAGCTTTATCCCCATATCACAGAACCACGGTGTAGAAAAGGCCCTTCGGCCCATCGAGTCTGTACCGACACTTGAGAAACACCTGACCTACCTACCTAATCCCATTTACCAGCACTTGGCCCACAGCCTTGAATGTTATGACGTACCAAGTGCTAATCCAGGTACTTTTTAAAGGATGTGGGGCAACCCACCTCCACCACCCACCCAGGCAGCGCATTCCAGACCGTCACCACCCTCTCAGTAAAAAAAGGTTTTCCTCACATACCCCCTAAACCTCCTGCCCCTCACCTTGAACTTACGTCTCCTCGTGACTGAACCTCCAACTAAGGGGAACAGCTGCTCCCTATCCACCCTGTCCATGCCCCTCAATCTTGTACACCTCGGTCAGGTCGCCCCTCAGTCTTCTCTGCTCCAACAAAAACAGCCCAAGTCTATCCAAACTCTCTTCATAACTTAAATGTTTCATCCCAGGCAACATCCTGGTGAATCTCCTCTGCACCCCCTCCAGTGCAATCACATCCTTCCTATAATGTGGTGACCAGAACTGCACACAGTATTCCAGCTGTGGCCTCCCCAAGGTTTTATACCAAGATGACCTCCCTACTTTTGTAATCTGTGCCTCAGTTGATAAAGGCAAGTGTCCCATATGCCTTTTTCACCACCCCACTAACATGCTTCTCCGCCTTCAGAGATCTATGGACACACAGTCCAAGGTTCCTTTGTTCCTCAGTGTCATGCCGTTCATTGAATACTTCCTTGTCAAATTACTCCTTCCAAAGTGTATCACCTCTCACTTTCCAGGGTTAAATTCCATCTGCCACTTATCTGCCTATTTGACCAGCCAGTCTATATCTTCCTGTAGCCCAAGACACTCAACCTCACTGTTAACCACCCGGCCAATCTTTGTGACATCCGCAAAATTACTAATCCTACCCCCCACGTAGACACCTATGTAATTTATATAAATGACGAATAATAGGGGACCAAGCGCAGATCCCTGTGGTTCGCCACTGGACACTGGCTTCCAGTCTCTAAAGCATCCTTCTGTCATCACCCTCTGTCTCCTACAACTAAGCCAATTTTGAATCCACCTTATCAAATTACTCTGTATCCCACGTGCATTTGCCTTCTTTATAAGTCTCCCATGTGGGACCTTGTCAAAGGCTTTGCTGAAATCCATATAAACTACATCAACTGCACTACCCTCATCTACACACATGGTCACCTCCTCAGAAAATTCAATCAAATTTGATAGGCATGCTCTCCCTCTGACAAAGCCACGCTGACTATCCCTGATCAAACCTTACCTCTCCAAGTGGAGATAGATTCTCTCCTTCAGAACTTTCTTCAATAGTTTCGCTACTACTGACATGAGACTCACTGGCCTGTAGTTCCCTGGCTTAGCTCTACAACCCTTCTTAAATAGCGGAACCACATTAGCTGTTCTCCAGTCCTCTGGCACATCCCCCCGTGGCCAGAGAGGAATTAAAAATTTGGGTCAGAGCCTCTGCAATCTCCTCCCTTGCCTCCCTCAGCAGTTTGGGACATAAATCATCCGGACCTGGAGATTTATCCACTTTTAAGCCTGCCAATACCTCCAATACCTTGTCACTCCCTATATCAATTTGCTCAAGAACCTCACAGTCTCTTTCTGAGTTCAATACCTTCATCCTCATTTTCATGGCTGCAACTGTCCCCGCAGCTTTATCCCCATTTCCGCAACTGTCCCCGCAGCTTTATCCCCATATCCGCAACTGTCCCAGCAGCTGTATCCCCATTTCCGCAACTGTCCCCGCAGCTGTATCCCCATATCCGCAACTGTCCCCGCAGCTGTATCCCCATATCCGCAACTGTCCCCGCAGCTGTATCCCCATATCCGCAACTGTCCCTGCAGCTGTATCCCCATATCTGCAACTGTCCCCGCAGCTGTATCCCCATATCTGCAACTGTCCCCGCAGCTGTATCCCCATATCTGCAACTGTCCCCGCAGCTGTATCCCCATATCTGCAACTGTCCCCGCAGCTGTATCCCCATATCTGCAACTGTCCCCGCAGCTGTATCCCCATATCTGCAACTGTCCCCGCAGCTGTATCCCCATATCTGCAACTGTCCCCGCAGATGTATCCCCATATCCGCAACTACTCATAACTTTACCCTGTATCTGCAACAGCACCCCCAGCTTTACCAGATCTGCAACAGTTCTTGCAGCTTTACCTGTATCTGCAACTTTATCAGTATCTGCAGCTTTACCTGCACCCATAGTTTAACCCATATCCGCAACTGTAGCTGCAGCTTTATTCCCCTATAACTGTTACTGCAGTTTTACCTGTATCTGCAACTTTACCTGCAGCTTTACCTGTATCTGCAACTTGAACTGTACCTGTAGCTTTAACCTGCACCTGCAGCTTAACCTGTATCCAGAACCATACCCGCAGCTTTACCCATATCCGTACCTAGCATCTGCAACTTTATCCTAACCCACAGCTATACCTAGCCTGACAGCAATGTGGGGAATAGGCGTGGGGTGGTGGGGGGAAATGCCTACCTGGCTAGGGAGCCTGCCTGCTTCTCTAAGCATTAAAAGCATTTAATCAGTTTCCCCATTTCAAGAATGTACTCCTGCCAGCCCAGATTTCCAGTGTTTGTTGTGTCTGAGCTTCTAATAAATCCAGACATAAGAAGAACAATTTGCTTGTAATCTATTAAGAGCTGGATACTGAAGGGTGGAAGAAAAGACTTCCTAAATACTCTCAACACTTGTGTGTGCTGGTGGTGGAAGGGAGGAAATGTTTTTCATCACACGGATCATCCACTGATTTATACCCTACAGATAACAGGATCCTTTCCACTATGTCTGCCACAGGATTGAGTGATTGCAGCTGAACATTAGATGAAGTACATTTTTGCAGTTATTGTTTTGGTGGCCCCACACTGAGATCTCTGAACTATCACCGCGCTAAATGGGACAGGTTCAGGGTAGATGTACCAGCTCTAAACTGAGCATCCATGAAGTGCTATGAGTCGTCATCAGCAGCAGCAGCAGCATTGTATTTTACCACAATCTGTAACCTCATGGCCCCACCCTACCATTACCAACCCTGCTTCAATAAGGAGTGCCAGAAGCAGCACCAGCACCATACCCAAAAGTAAGGTGCCAAACCTGATGAAACTACCACACAGGAATAAATGCATTCTAAACAGTGGAAGCAGCATGTTATAGACAGCTAAGAGATCCCACAGCCAGTGGGTCAGGTCAAAGCTCCGCAGTCCTGCCACATCCAGTTATGAATGGTATGGACAATTAAACAATTAACTTCACAAATATCCCCATCCTTGGTGATGAGGGAGCCCAGCACAAGACAAGGCTGAAGCATTTAAAACCATCTTTAGTCAGAAGCGCTGAGTGGATGATCCATCTTGGCTTCCTGCTGAGGTCCCCACCATCACAGATGCTAGTCTTCAGCCAATTCAGTTCCCTCTAGGTGATATCAAGAAAAGGGTGGATGCATTGGATGCAACAAAGGTTATGGGCTCTGGCAACATCCTGGCTGAAGAATTGAAGACTTGAGCTCCAGAACTAAGTGCATCCCTGGCCAAGCTGTTCCAGTACACATATAAAACTTGCATCTATCCAACAATGTGGAAAAATGCCAAATGAACAGGTCAAATTCAATCCGGCCAATTACTGCCCCAACAGCCTACTCTTGATCATCAGCGAAATAATGGAAGGTGTCGACGACAGTGCTATCAAGTGACACTTACTCAGCAGCAACCTGTTAACTGATGCTCAAAGTGATTTCCACCAGGGTCACTCAGCTTCAAGCCTTGGTCCAAACATAGACAAGAGAGCTGAACACAAAAAGTGAAGTGAGATTGTCGTTTGGTAGTACAGAACTTGAGTATTGCTGCAAAAAGAGACGTTGAAGCTTTTCATCTTGCACATTAGGATACTTCACAAGAATACCAATATAATGGGAAAACAACAATTTATACAGTATGAGAAGAGAGTGCTGATTCGTTGGCAAGTGGACTCTGATTGGTAGAGTAGTTGCCATGGAAACTGTATTACTAATGGTGACTAACAGTGAACTGCCAAGCATTGTTTGAAATTTAAACCAGGCAGCTTGACCCTGATTGGTCAAGGCATTGCTCTGAGGAATGAGTCAGCAAATGATTGTCACTTACTTTGTTTCACTGAAACAGGTGCAATGTGTGTACATGTCTTCTGGTCTGCAAAGAACAGGGCCCGGTTTATTCATATGTGTAGCTTCCAATACATGCAAATGTGCCACATTGCGAGCCCTACTGACAATCTTAAATTGATTTTCAGTACAATTCTTAGCACACTGAGGATTATTTAGCAAATATTATCCAATTGTGGAATCACATCTAATGTTGGACATTGTGTTTTGAGTTTTGCAAGCACTGGCTGGTTAGATATGGTCTGTACCTTGCCTACTGCGAACACTGGCTGGGCATGCTGTTTGATACGATACCCCAGTATTCGTGATGTACAATCCACACATCTAGCATCACACTGGCACTGAAATTCATATGCCACATTACTCATTTGTATGATAGCAGAAAGTCTTTTTGGCTTGACTGCAGCATCCTGTTAGTGGTGAATACGACTAGTTATCCTTGCAAAGCTGAAGTCAAAGGGAATCGGGGGGGTGGGGTGGGGGTAGAGGTGGGGGCGGCTGTGGTGGGGACTCACCCACTGATTGGAATCGTACCTAGCACAAAAAAAATGGTTGCAGTTGTTGAGGCCGGTCATCTCAGCCTTAGGACATCACTGCAGGAGTTGCTCGGGGTAGTGTCCTAAGCCCAACCATCTTCAGTTGCTTCATCAATGATCTTCCCTCCATCATAAGGTCCTATGTGGGGATGTTTGTTGATGATTGATACTGAACACTGTGCATTCCTAACTCCTCAGTCACAGGCCGCTTCAGTATCTATCTGCTGCATGTCCTGGACAACATTCGGGCTTTAGTTAATGAGTGGGAAGTAATATTTGCACTACACAAGTGTCAGGCAATGACCATATCCAACAAGAGAGAATCCAACCATCTCCCCTTGACTATCAACAGCATTATCATTGACCCCACCATCAACATGCTGGGGTTGCCATTGACCAGAGGCATAACTAGACCACCCATATAAACACTGTGCCTACAAGGGAAGGTCAAGGTTGGCAATTCTGCAGTGGGTAACTCATCATCTGACTCCCCAAAGCCTGTCCGCCATCTACAAGGCACAAGTCAGGAGTGTGATGAAATACTCCCCACTTGTCTGCATAAGTGCAGCTCTAACAGCACTCGAAGCTTGACACTATCCAGGATAAAGCAGCTTACTTGATTGGCACCCAAACCACTACCCTAAACATTTACTCCTGCCACCAGCACAGAGTAGCAATGGTGTGTACCATATGCAAGATGCACTGCAGCAATACACCAAGGCTCAAACCTGTGACCTCTACAACCTAGAAGGACAAGTGCAGCAGATGCATAAGAACAGCACTACATTCAAGTTCTCCTCCAAGCCACACACCATTCTAACTTGGAACTATATCTCTGCTCCCTTACTACTGCTGGGTCAAAATCCTGGAACCCCCTCACCAATAGTACTCTGTTACATACACCTACACCAAATGGACTGTAGTGGTTCCAGAAGGTGACTTACCACCAACTTTTTGAGGGCAATTAGGGATGGGCAATAAATGCCCTCGCCAGCGACATTCACATCCCAAGGACAAATAAAAAATAATAATTCTGGCCTCTTGAGCAACCCTGATTTCAATCACTCCATCATTGGTGGCTGTGCCTTCAGCTGCCCTGGCCCTAAACTCTGGAATTCCCCTCCCTAAACTCTCACCTCCCTTTCCTCCTTCATAACACTCCTTAAAAAGCTATCTCTTTGACTAGGCTTTTGGTCTTTGACTTTAATGTTTTCTTATACAGCTCAGTGGTACATTCTTATTTTATGATGTTCCTGAGAAATGCCTTGGGACATTTCATTACATTAAAGTTGTGTTAAACAATCAGTTTATGTACATTCAGGAGGGGAAGAATGCATTTGCCATGGTCCATTCCAGAACCAACAGTGTAGCAGAGATTAGGTTAGAGGTCCTGCCCTGGGTGTATCAGGAATTGGGAGTAAATTGAAAAGCAGGATCTTTGATCTACATGCAAATTAGCATAGGGACAAACAGATTAGGAAAGTCAACATGTAATTAAAGAATGGTGTGGGGAGGAGCATTTCCATTTCATGGGACTCTGGCATCAGTCCTGGAACAGTAAGGAGTTGTACAATTGGGATGGGCTACACCTGAACAGGTTGGGACCAAAGTCCTGATGGAAAGAATAACTAGGGCTATAAATAAAATCTTAAACTATTGACATGGGAGAGGAACCAGCTAGAAATGACAGAAACCTAACAAGGAAAGAATAAGGAAAAGGGAGTAAAGGATGGAAGAAGGATAACATGACTGACCAGAGATCAGATTTATTCATTGAGCATCAAGGTAAAATAACTACTAAAAATGAGAGGAATAAAAAAAAAACAATTTGAACTGTTTGTACACCACTGTACAGAGTATTCAAAAAATGAATAATAATTTACAGTTTGGATCTGGATATAGTAGGAATAACTGAAATGTGGGGTGAATTTTGCATTGAGAAATGAGGACCGCTGCCATCCCACGCATGGGTAAAATCCAGCATGATGATGTCAAATTGCAAATCCAATATTGCTATATAAAGGTTTTTACAGATGCTACATTCAGGCGTGCTGATGAATTTATCTCATTTACCAATGACAACTCCAGTCAAGTGGAGAGAGCTAGAGGCTTTGCAGCCATGGCTGGATTTCCAAGGGTGCAAGAGATAATAGATTGCATACATGGCAATTAAAGCATCATTAGGACAGCCAGGGGCATTTATCAACTGAAAAGGTTACCACTTCATCAATGTGCAGATTGTGTGTGATCATAGGCAAAGGATTATGCAGGTGTGTGCACGCTATCCTGGCAACAGTCATGATGCCTACATACTTTGACGCCCCCAGAGAAGTCCAAAATCCATGCAATGAGCCAGAGAGGAGGTACAATGAGAGCCACACTTCTACCAGGGCTGTCATTGATCAGACCATTGGTCTGCTCAAAATGAGATTTTGATGTTTGGATTGGTCAGCTGGCCCTCTTCAATACTCTCCTGCTCGAGCCTCACTTATGGTCGTGGTATGCTGTGCCTTGCACATCCTGACGCTTCAGAGAGGGGAAGCCCTGGTACAGGAGGATCTAATGAAGCGAGCCCCAAGCTCTGATGAGTCTGAGGATAAGGCTGAGCCATGCTAGTCAGCTGTGCAGGATATTTTGGATACCATGGAAATGTGACATTTGCTAAAAATGCAAAGGTTTAACTAGCAATCTGCAATTTGATCATCTCGACCACCCTCACCTTTTCTTGGTATCTCCCATTCATCAACTAGGGCTGCCTGTGCATGTACCAATGTGGAGTTACCAAATGAGGCCGATCACGGAGCACAAACTCTCTTAAGAGCATGCAGTCAATGCAAATCTAAACCAGCACATCACATACATGGAGCACTAACATAGGTGGAGCCTCCAGTGCAAAGAAAAATTATTTACAAAATAAATCAAACTTCACACCTAGCAAAACTATTCAATCACCATCGTGAACCCACGTGTGACTAATGAGATGTTTTCTTAAATCTTTTCTGGGTGCTATGGTGTGATGCTCCCTTCTCGACGCCAGCTATGCTGGAGACAGGCTGCTAAATGTTACGCCTCTTTGCCTGGGATGACCATGGCGGACATCCTCTGGCTGCCTAAGGCTGTCAGATTCCTGGAGTGGCTGGGGTCTCTTCCACAGTGGCAGAAGGCTCACCTGTCACCGTGGCACTCTGAGGCATTTATGTCAATGGCAGAGGGGCAGGGGAGAGGCTATCCCCATGAGAAGCGCCCTGAAAGGTGCCTCCCCGATGGTGGCAGCAGCTGTTCATCTGCAGCTGTGAGTTCCTCAGAGGAACCAGGACCTGGCTCTGGCTCTTGGCACCTTGTTTCCCTCTCGCTCTGGTTTTCGGCACTGGAGCTGAGAGACAAGGCAATGGAATACAGGTCAGAGCACGTACCCAATATCCCATCAATGAGCTGCTGCTGGGTTTGACCCTCCATGACAGTCACCAGTCTCTCAATGGAGGAAGCTGTGCGTTCTGAAGAGTGTGTCATCACAACATTCAGGGTCTAGCTGGACCCCTCCACTGTCTGTGCCAGAGCAGTAGTCCATCTGGAATCTCTGGTACATCTCTATGTACCTCGCACTGTATGTCAGCATCTGCTGCCTGATGGACTGCTACAGAGGCTTGTCATCAATCTGGGGCTCAGCATCTAGTTCACCTCCAACACTCCTCTGATTGCCAGAGGCCTGCACTACCTCAGTCTCTGACAACTAGTCTGGTGACTGTGATGTGCTCGCACAAGTGCATGGATTCCTTTCGGCAGAGTTGCGTATCCCCACTGAGGTGCTTGTATCTGCACTGGCACTAGATGCAGAGAAAGGATGTGACTGTGCACCTTTTAGGCTTCCTCCTCCTCCGAGATTAATGTTGGTCCCTCAGAGCTGGTGGCTGCAGCTGCTGATTTCCCCTGTCGGGAGAAACAAACAATGAGTATGAAGGATATCGTCATTATCTGAGATGACTTCACAGACATAAGATTCCTAAAAACACACGCTGGCACCATTGAGAGATGGTAACCAAGGTTCCAAGATCTGCCCCTTCAACATTGAGACACACATGCTTCCCCAAATTCTATAAGCCTCCGAAGTCCAAAGCCATCAATGCTCCCTCTCTGCTACCACCTAGTTTCCAACCCTCCATCCCTTTCAACACTATCTTTTCAGGAAAGATCTATGCACCCTTGGAATCTCACCACCATGGAGCCATCCTCCAAGCTTGCCTGGCCAAATGGTAGCATTCCACCTCTAGAGAGGTGAGAATTGACGAGTTGGGTTGACCACCTCCAGTCCTGGCTCTCTTTCAGGCATTATGTGCCCTCTTCTGCATATAAAACATTGTAATGAATTAAGTGTGGGAAAATCATGCTTTCAATAGTTTTTAAAAATTAATTCATGGGATGTGGGTGTCGCTGACTAGGCCAGCATTTGTTGCCCATCCCTAGTTGCCCTTGAGAAGATGGTGAACTGCCTTCTTGAACCGCTGTAGTCCAAACCACAGTGCTGTTAGGAAGGGAGTTCCAGGATTTTGACCCAGCGACAGTGAAGGAACAGTGATATATTTCCAAGTCACTTCCAGGGTGGTGTGTGGCTTGGAGGGGAACTTACAGGTGGTGGCGTTCCCATGTGTCTGCTGTCCTTGTCCTAGATGATAGCAGTCGTGGGCTTGGAAGGTGCTGTCTAATGAGGTGTGTTTCTGCAGTACATCTTGTAGATGGTACACACTGCTGCCACTGTATATTGGTGGTGGAGGGAGTGAATGTTTGTGGATGGGGTGCCAGTCAAATGGGCTGCTTTGTCCTGGATGGTGTCAAACTTCTTGAGTGTTGTTGGAGTTGCACTCATCCAGGCAAGTGGAGAGTATTCCATCACACTCCTGACCTGTGCCTTGTAGATGGTGGACGGGCTTTGGGGAGTCAGAAGGTGAGTTACTCGCTGCAGGATTCCTACCCTCTGACCTGCTTTTGTAGCCACAGTATTTTATGGCTAGTCTAGTTCAGTTTCTGGTCAATGGTAACCCCAAAGATGTTGATAGTGGGGAATTCAGCAGTGGTAATGCCATTGAAAGTCAAAGGGCGATGGTTGTATTCTCTCTTGTTGGTGATGGTCATTGCCCAGCACTTGTGTGGCATGAATGTTACTTGTCAGCCCAATCCTGGATATTGTCCAGGTATTGCTGCATTTGGACATGGACTGCTTCAGTATCTGAGGAGTTGCAAATGGTGCTGAACTTTGTGCAATCATCAGTGAACATCCCCACTTTTGACCTTATGATAGAAGGAAGGTGATTGATGAAGCAGCTGAAGATGGTTGGGCCTAGGACACTATCCTGAGGAATTCCTGTAGAGGTTTAATGGGATTGAGATGACTGATCTCCAACAAACACAACCATCTTCCTTTGTGCCAGGCATGACTCCAACCAATGGTGAGTTTTCCCCCCTGATTCCCATTGACTCCAGTTTTGTTAGGGCTCCTTGATGCCACACTCGGTCAAATGCGGCCTTGATGTCAGGGGCAGTCACTCTCACCTCACCTCTGCAGTTCAGTTCTTTTGTCCATGCTTGAACCAATGCTGTAATGAGGTCAAGAGCTGAGTAGCCCTGGCAGAAACAAACTGAGTGTCAGTGAGCAGATTATTGCTAAGTACGTGCCGCTTGATAGCACTGTTGATGACCCCTTCCATTATTTTACTGATGGTGGAGAGTAGACTGGGGTAGTAATTGGCTGAGTTGGATTTGTCCTGCTTTTTGTGGGCAGGAAATGCCTGGGCCATTTTCTACATTGCGGAGTAGATGCCAATGTTGTAGCCGTACTGGAACAGCTTGGCTAGGGGTACGGCAAGTTCTGGAGCACAAGTCTTCAGTACTGTTGCCGGAATATTGTCAGGGCCCATAGTCTTTGCAGTTTGCAGTGCCTTCAGCTGTTTCTTGATATCACGTGGAGTGGATCGAATTGGCTGAAGAGACTAGTCTCTGTGATGCTGGGGACCTCCGGAGGAGGCTGAGGTGGATCATCCTCTTGGTACTTCTGGCTGAAGATTTATACATATGCTTCAGCCTTATTTTTGCACTGATGTGCTGGGCCCCCCCATCATTGAGGATGAGGATATTTGTGGAGCCTCCTCCTTCAGTGAGTTGTTTAATTGTCCACCATCATTCAGGACTGCAGAGTTTAGATCTGATCCTTTGGTTGTGGAATCACTTAGCTTTGTCTATCACTTGCTGCTTATGTTGTTTGGCATGCAAGTAGTCCTATGTTATAGCTTCACAAGGTTGATACCTGGTTTTTAGGCATGCCTGGTGCTGCTCCTGTCATGCCCTCCTGCACTCATCATTGAACCAGGGCTGATCCCCTAGCTTGGTGATAATGTGGGGGGATATGCCAGACCATGAGGTTACAGATTGTGGTTGAGTACGGTTTTGCTGCTGCTGATGGTCCACATCCCCTCATGGATGCCCAGTCTTGAGTTGCTAGATCTGTTCGAAATCTATCACATTTAGCGCGGTGGTAGTGCCACACAACACGATGGAAGGTATCCTCAATGTGAAGGTAGCACTTTGTCTCCACAAGGACTGTGTGATGGTCCCTCCTGTTGATACTGTCATGGACAGATGCAGGCAGGTTGGTGAGGATGAGATCAAGTATGTTTTTCCTTCTTTTTGGTTCCCTCACCAGCTACTGCAGACCCAGCTTAGCAGCTATGGCCTTTAGGACTCGGCCAGCTCGGTCTTTGGTGGTGCTACTGAGCCACACTTCGTGATGGACATTGAAGTTCCCCACCCAGGGCACATTCTCTGCTCTTGCCACCCTCAATGATTCCTCCAAATAGTCTTCAACATGGAGGAGTACTGATTTGTCAGGTGAGGGAGTGTGGTACGTGGTAATTAGCAGGAGTTTCCTTGCCCATGTTTGATCTGGTACCATGAGATTCATGGGGTCCGTAGTCAATGTTGGGGACTTCCAGATTGACTCCAGGGTAACTCCCTCCTGACTGTATACCACTGTGCCATCACCTCTGCTGAGTCTATCCTGCTGGTGGGACAGGACATACCCAGGGATGGTGATGGTGGTGCCTGGGACATTCTCTGTAAGATACGATGATTCCGTGAGTATGACTATGTCAGGCTGCTGCTTGACTAGTCTGTGAGACAGCTCTCCCAACTTTGGCACAAACCTCCAGATGTTAGTAAGGAGGACTTTGCAGGGTTGACGGGGTTGAGTTTACTGTTGTCATTGTCATTTCCAGTGCCTAGGTTGATGCTGGGTGGTCCGCCCAGTTTCATTGCTTTTGGACTTTGTAGTGGTTTGATACAACTGAGGGCTTGCTAGGCCATTTCAGGGGGCATTTAAGAGTCAACCACATTGCTGTAGGCTGGAGTCACATGTAGGCCAGACCAGGTAAGGACACAGGTTTCCTTCCCTAACCGGCATTAGTGAACCAGATGCGTTGTTACGACAATCGACAATGGTTTCGTGGTCATCACTAGACTTTTAATTCAAATTCAAATTCCACCGTCTGCCGCGGTAGGATTCAGACCCGGGTCCGCAAAGCATTACCCTGGATCTCTGGATTACTAGTCTGGTGACAATAACACTACGCCACTGCATCCTCCCACACAAATTGTGTGCCTAACATGTTCTTTGTCATTGTGGCAAACAATTCTCAAATGTTCTTTGTTAACTAACAGGTGTTGCAATTCAGAAGCCACCCCCTGATTCCCTGGATGCCATGCAGAGTGGCATCTCTGCTTCATACCACCTTGTGCAATTGGTCAAGACACTCGCGAATCCCACACTCGGCACACATCATACCAGACTCTTCCATAAAGGTCCATATGCAAAATGGTTACACACTCCTAGCAGATCATAAGAGATTATTGAGCCTTTTACAGAATTGCAACTGGACAACCCTATGGCTATTCACTATCTCTGCATCCTCTGCCCAGGCTGCTTTGGTCTGGCTGGGTGGTCTCCTCTTTCCATCAGCAGGCATGAAGACCTCCCATCTGTCACTCAGCCTGGAGGAGTACTCAAAGGGAATCATCATCAAACCATGGGGCCGTCCTCAGTCTGGGGCCCTCAGCAGCTGCTCCCTCCATTCTCTCTGTCACAATGCCTCTGTGGAGAGACAAAGAGAGTTGAAGGGTAGTATGCGAGTCTTTTCCTAAACACTTGTTTCTCACAAGGGGAATGGAATAGATGTACTCAAATGTTCTTTGCTCCCTAGCAAGGGTCCTGAATAACACACTGCAGACAAAATAGTCACCAAAATTTGAAAACAAGCTCTTACCTGCTGCTGCTTCAATAGATCAATGGATTTACAAATCACCTTGGTCCAAACTTCTGCCTCCAGACCATCAGTTTGTTTGCAACTGCTACCAACCCATTTGAGGGTGCCTTTAAATGGGTGGCTGTGACCAACCCCGAGTTCATGGTCTGACCCCTCTTCACACCACTACCCCCCCACCCTGCTGCACAACCCCCCCAAGTGTCTTGCCCTTGCCCTGAACCCCGATTGGGTACACTGCCATAGAACCATAGAATCATAGAAAAGTTACAGCACAGAAGGAGGCCATTCAGCCCATCTTGTCCATGCCAGCCCGAGGACACCCAGGTGCCCAGCCACCTTGTTGGTTGTTGGCTGACTTCCTGTTGGGTGGTTGCTAATTGGCTGATAAATGCTTTATTCGACATCTTTAAAAGTCAAACCACGCATTTCCAGGTCGCACTCCTGATCCCACTGCTGCAAAGTGTAAAATTCACCCTGTGGTTACGTAGAGAATTGATTGGCAGTTTACTATTGCAGTTTGTAATAAATTTAGAAAGGAGGGAGAGGAGTTGGAGAAGCTGTACTAGCTAAATATAACATGACGGCAATAAGGGAAAAGAAATTAATGAGCAGTAAAATAGATACAGAATCCATATGGTTTGAATTAAAAGGGATTCATCATTCTAACAGGAGAATATTATAGACCAAATGGTGGAAGACGATTGGAGAAATAAATATGTAGGAAAATCTATGAGAAGAGCAACAGGCATGGAATAATAATAGTGGAAAGTTTCAACTACCCTCCGATAAACTAGCAGGAAGAAATCACAAAAGGAGAAGAGGGAATGGAGTTTTTATAATGTATACCGCACAACCTTTTCACTCAGCACATGGTGCCTAATAAGAAAAGAATCACTGCTGGATCTTGCATGGGAGGCTGAGTTTCAAAAGCTACAATTATCTCATCAGTGAGTTCTGAGTTCACAATTTGACTGACTGTTTAAAAAAGGCTCTTAAATGATTAGCTGTTTTTTATGTGGGGTCAGAATAAAGGTTAATTTTATAAAAGATTAACCATTTGAGATTAAAAGCTTTGAATGTTTTTTATGAAAGTGAGTTTTTATGTGAGTGAGAGCTGTATCAGATTGTTAGAAGTTTATTTTTTCATTTCCATATGGCTCCTGAGGTTTGACCATGGTGGATACTGAGTGAGTGGCCATGGAGATGGCATGGAGAGTGTGAGATGCCATGGTGGTGATTGGGGGCATGAGTTAGTATTGGGTTGGCATGAGAGTATGAGGCAGCATAGGGTTGGGTGGGGGTGAGGAACGAAGGTCTAACAGCTTCTGAAACAACTGGGCGAAGTCCCAGAGAACCGGGGTGGGGTTTCCTAAGCAGCCCATCTTGGCACTCGCCCATCCACGTGGCAGCCTATCCTCTGTTTCTGGGTTAATTGGGCCCAACTTGATCCTATGACCCCCCCCCCCCCCAAACCACCCGGAGTGAAAATTGCGCAATTTGGGGTACTTTTTACTGAGATGGATCTAGTGAGTTGGGAAAATTTCCAATATGAGCTACCAGTAGTGAAAATCTGGTCCTAAGTCATAAGACCTATACCACGAAGCAGAGGGTAATGATCCAATTTAAAGTGGAATGATAACTTGCCATTGAGACAATCCGTATAGTACATCTACATATTTTGTTTTGAAAGCCACTTCACCAAACTCCCCCTGAAGCCAGATGCAGGCAGGCAGGATCTTATGCATGTAGTCTTATTCACTGACAACATCTGGAGATGAAGCTCTGCTGAGTGCTTTTCCACTCAGAAATAAAATGGACACACTCTAATTATTTTCCCACAAATGGCAGTTTGACCCTACGACTAACCAAGACCGTGCCGGCTCTCTGCAAGAGCAATTTAGCTAGTTCTACTTGTCCACCCTTTCCTTGTGATCATGCAACTTTTTTCCCCCTTCAAGCATTTATCCAAATTTCCTTTTGAAAGCCACAATTGAGTCTGCCTCCACCACCCATTCCACATTATGACCATTTGCTACTTGAAAAAGTTTTTCCTCATATCAACTTTGGATTTTTTGCCAGTCACTTTAAATCTGTGTCCTCTGGTTCCTGACCATTCTGCCAATGGGAACAGTTTCTCCCTATCATCTCTTTCTAGACCACTCATGATTTTGAACACGTATCAAATCTCCTCTCAGCTTCACCTTCTCCAATCTATCCGTGTAACTGAAGTCTCTTATCCGGAGAAACATTCTCATCTGCATCCTCTTTAATGCTGTCACATCTGTCATTAAGTGCAGTGTGCAGAATTGGGCGCAATACTTCAGTTGAGACCATTCCAATATATTTTTAAAAATCATGATTTCCTTGCTTACATACTTTATGCCCTTGTTTAAAAAGTCCAGAATCTTTAAACCCTTTTCTCAACCTGCCCAGCCGAGATCAACGATATGTGCTGATATACACCTCCAATCTCTCTGTTCCTGTGTCCCCTTTAGAATTGTATCCTTTAGTTTATATTGCCTCTCCTCGTTCTTCCCACAAAAATGTATCAGTTTGCATTTTTTCTGCATTAAATTTAATCTGTCACATGCGCACCCTGCCTATGTCCTCTTGAAGTCTATCACTATTCTCCACACAATTCATAATACTTCCATGTTTTGTGTCATCTGTAAATTTTGAAATTGTGTCCTGTACACCCAAGTCCAAGTCATTAATATATATGAAGAAAAGTAATGGTTCTACTACCTTCCTATAGTCTGAAAAATAAGCTTCCTCCACTACTTTCTGTATCCTATCACTTAGCCAAATTCGTATCCATGCTGCCACTTCCCCTTTTGTTTCATGGACTTCACTTTGCTGATGACCTGTTATGTGGCGCTTTACCAAACTCCTTTTGGAAGTCCAAATACCACATCAACTGCATTACTTTTATTGACCATCTCTTACATCATCAAAAAACTCAAACAAATTTATTAAACTTTATTGGCCTGTAACATATCCATGTCTGCCTTCCTTAATCAACAGTTGTCCTTGTGCCTTAATTTTGTTCTGGATTATCGTTTCTAAAGATTTTCCCACCTCCCAGTTTAAACTGACTGGCCTGTAGTTATTGGGTGTATCCTTGCACTCTGTTTTTGACAAGAATGTAACACTTGCAGTTATCCAGTCCTCTGGCACCACCCTTGCATCTAAGGAGGATTGGAAGATTACGACTGGTGCTTCTGCATTTTTCTCCCCTACTACCCTCTGTATTATTAGATGTATCACATATAGTCCTGATAATGTTTCCACTATAAGTACAGCCACCTTTTTTAATACCTTGTCTTTATTAATTTTTAGCCCATGCAGCATCTCAATTACTACCTTGTTCACTGTGACTCCACCAACATCATCTTCCTTGGTAAAGACAAAGCAAAGTACTCGTGTCGCATGTATAGGCCTCTTTCTTGATCAGCCTCACCTGTCCTCAAACTACTCTTTTACCAATTAAATGCCCATAAAAG
Source organism: Carcharodon carcharias (assembly GCF_017639515.1). Lineage (NCBI taxonomy): Eukaryota > Metazoa > Chordata > Chondrichthyes > Lamniformes > Lamnidae > Carcharodon > Carcharodon carcharias. The sequence continues at coordinate 155,682,538 of NC_054468.1, read as the reverse complement.
ACTTTTGGATTCACTTTTATATTAACAGTTAGCCTCTTCTCATGCTCTCTTGTTTCCTTTTTCACTTCCCCTCTGAACTTTCTATACTCAGCCTGATTCTCGTTTGTATTATCAACCTGAAATCTGTCATGCACATTCCTTTGCTGCTTCATATTACTCTCTATCTCTTTATTCATCCAGGGAGACCGATAGTATTGAATCAACATGCCAAGATCCTTAGGTTGTGCAATTTTAGTAATCTATAAATATACTATTTCACAGTAATTGATGAATGACAGCCAATAAACATTGGAATCATCATTGATGGCTTAAAAAAAGGGTACTACTAAAAGCTCCACAGAAGACTGAATGTTGACTCCATCACTCAAAGTGTAACTATATCGTACAGGCTGAGAAAGTTCCAGATTAATATTTGATCCATTAGGGTAGCAGTAGTAAGTATTGGACTCAGCAAATTTGAGGAGAGAGATTAGTAATTTCTGTCCTAGGTCACTACTCACTCCCGTTGGATGAAGGCAGAACTGGCCTCATCGTGATATTTGGTGGTGGAGGGCAAGGGTGGGGTGTGGGCAGGAGGTCGAAGGGCAAAAAGAACACCACAGCATGCTTTCCTCTCAAAATTTTACCCTACCAATGGAAATATTTATTTCAATAATGCATACTATTTCAGTTCTGTAAATATGACAGCCTGCATTAACCCCCAAAAGAATCATTTAACTTTTTATATACAGTTGTTAATTAAAACAAATCGTATCAAGTTGTGGTGATCTCATGGATAGAGTTGTAGCTCTCATTCATCTGCTGTCTGATCTGTGGGCCTGTCATATACACATCATGCACATTGACTTACCTGAAAGGTCACAATAGCAAGGACGACAGCAACAATCTTATCAATTTACTATTTTATACAGCTTCTGGTTTAAGTAAATATTTAGAAGATTTCACAAGGTGAAATGAATACCAGTTAGGTTATGAAGGAACTTGAGTGCTGGGATAGGAACAGGGGAAAAAAGAATTCAAAGGCCCGGTCAATGGATGGATTTTTAACATAAATTTTGGTGCTCACTTCCCTCACTCTGGAATTACATCCTAAATCCCAGCCACCTTGCCATATCTCTCTACTTGCAAACGATATGCTTTCAACTGCATTTTCTATTGGTTTTCCTTGAAATCCCTTTCAAAATGCTCTGTATTCAATTGTGCCATTCCCCCTGTGGCTGCGAAATACTTTGTGGTTTGTTACAGTATGAATACTGTTTTATGCTAGTGCCTATAACCAGAGATGGACCTGTTGAAATGACAGCCCTTAATCTTTTTGTTGTATTTCTTTTCAGTAAATGGTATATTCTCATAGAATCATATCCTTTCCAAGGCATCTCAGCGGAAAATAGCACACAGGTTTCTAAAGGATTCTAAATCAAAATAAAATTCACTGAACACCAATTATGTTTCTAAAATGGGGGCTTCTAAATCAAGCTTCTATAGTAATCTTTGTAACATTTCAAAGAATTTTCATGGATAAAAATGTTCAAAGATTGTGCAATATTTTAATGCAAGTCATTGCTAGCATTTTACATCAAGTCTTCACTTCCTTCAGTGTTAAGTGTCACAGTCTTTATGACAAAGTGCCGGGCTCTTTCTGTTTTCTTACAATCACAGGTGCAATGAGATAAATCACATTCAAACATTTGTGCACAATGTTGCTGTGTTGGAAATAGTACATGCCTCTATTTATCCTCCTTCTCCAGTTTGCTAAACATTTTTGTGAAGAAAGCATTTTAAATGAACTTTCTGAACCTATTTTAGTTTACGTAGTATTTGTCTTTTTTTCCTCTCTGGCTTGCTCAGTTGAAATATTGCGCAACAAAGAGAATTATGCAAATTTTAAATATTCTGATTCCTTAAAATGCATAAATCCACCACCATTGAATTCCTTAAGTTCAATGTGTTACATACAAATGTACAAGTTAGGAGCAGGAACAGGCCACTCAGCTCCTCGAGCCTGCTCCACCGTTCAACAAGATCATGGCTGATCTGATTTAACCTCAACTCCACACCTCAACTAGCATTACATAGAGGCTGAATTTTCTTGTGTATTCAGTGCTTGAGTGTTCACAAGGCTATGGGATTAAAATGGTGCTGACAGCGGTAAAAACAAAAAACAAAAAACTGCGGATGCTGGAAATCCAAAACAAAAACAGAATTACCTGGAAAAACTCAGCAGGTCTGGCAGCATCGGCGGAGAAGAAAAGAGTTGACGTTTCGAGTCCTCATGACCTTCGACAGAACAATGGTGGTGTTGATATGAAATTAGCTGAGGGACAGAAAGCAGAAAGTAATAATGAATGCCTGTTTTTCAGACTGTAAGGAAGTACACAGTGGTTTTCCTTGGGGTTGGTATTAGAACTATTGATGTTTTTGATATATATTAATGTCTTGAACTTGGATATACAGGGCATAATTTCAATATATGCAGATGACATGAAACTCAAATGTAGTAAATGATGAGGTTAGTAACAGCCTCTAGGAGGGCTTAACAAACTGGTGAAAAGGGCAGTCACATGGCAGATGACATTTAACACTCACAAGTGTGAAGTGATAAATTATGATAGGTAGAATAAGGAGGAGCAATATTAACTAAGTAGACTTTTAAAGGTGGTGAAGCAACAGGTTTGGGGATGTGTGTACAAAAATCATTGAAGGTGACATGACAAGTTGATAAGGCTGTTAAAAAAGCATATGCAACCCTTGGCTTTCTCAATAGATGCTTAGAGTAGCTAAGCAAGGAAGTTATAGTAATCCTTTATAAAGCATTAGTTAGGCCTCAGATGGAGTATTATGTTCAATTCTTGGCACTACACTTTAGGAAGTATGTCAAGACCTTTGAGAGAGCGTAAGAGATTTACTACAGTTGCATCAGGGTTGAGGGACTTCGATTAGGTGGAGAGACCAGAGAAACTGGTTGTTTTCCTCCAGGTAGAGAAGGTTAAGAGGAAATTTGATAAGTGTTCAAAAATTATGAAGGTTTTGAAAGAGAAAATGAGGAGAAACCACTGACCGGAAACTGTACTGAATTGTTTAAAAAAAAGACATGCGTTTAAATAGGCACTGTAGTAATGTCGGAAATGTAGAAACCAATTTGTGCATAACAAGGTTCTACAAACAACAATGTGATAATCACCAGATTATCTGTTTTGGTGAAGTTGGCTGAAGGATAAATATTAGACTCTGCAACTCTGAAATAGGAATTTTTATGTAGACTTAAAGGGGCCTTGGTTTAATATCTCAACGAAAACTTTGAGAGTTCAGCACTTGGCCAGTACTTCTCTGGCGTGTCAGTCTAGAGTCTCTGAAGTGAAACTTGAACCTTCTGGCTCTGAGGCAAGAGTGCTACTGCTGACCCATGGCTAGCACCACAACATCATGGTTTGTTGGTGTATGATGTAATGCTTAACTTTGTATGTAATGATGTAGAATCTGCACTCATTAGCAATTGCTTATTGGCATCTGGGCTTCATTGACATCTGACCCTATTGTGCAAATCATAGACCTGGGACTGTGACAGAATCAACCAGTTCCTGTAGATAATGGACTAACAGCAGTGTACAATTTGTGTTCCAATGATTAATTTGAAATGTCAAAGTCAAGGCCACTGTAATGATGGGAACCTCTACCCAATTAGCTGGGCTAAAGCATTAACATTGTGGAAATGTTTTCACTGATTAAATTTCAAGGAAAAGTTTCCATTATACATCCTCTGATTTGCCTTGCACTGTGTAGCACGAGATTAGCTGAAGGTTAATGGAAGTGTTCACTGCAGAACTCTTCTGAATTTAAACTCAGTATCAAGAAGTACTGTTTTGCCCCTTCAAATCTGAGACCTGGTTTTATATTCAAGCCAGATGGAAAGAATTAAAAATCTTACCTAGCTGTGAAGGTCCAATGAAAATTGCAAAACGTAGCATGATGACTTTTCCTAACGCAGCAATGCTGGTAATGGAAGAACCAACAGAAAGTTGGTGCTGCCCTTAATGGAGCCTAAAGTAGATGTTGAGTCAATCCAGGTCTCATCTCCTTGTGCCCAATGATGGGAATAGGTCACCTACTGAGCTTGCAAATGGGGGAGAAAGCTAAAGAATGAATGAAAATAAGAATTTTAAAATGGAGGGGAGGTGAAATGATCAAGCAGATCATATTTGGCCTAAGGGTCTTGTATTACAGAGCATTTCTTTGTACTCTGAGTTGTGTCTTATGGAAATAGATGCTAAAGCTCTTGCATCGTTTAACATCATTATTGTCTGAATTAAGTTAGATTCCACATGTCAAATGCATCATAGGTGTTTTTGTTTTTTCAGCATCTGAGGAGAAGGAGTTTGTGAAGAGTAATTATGTGAAAATAATGGATGCGTATGGCTGTTTAGGTGTACTCCGTATAAAGAGGGGTAAGTGGATAGATGATTTTTTAGAACCTCCACTTGTCTAATGGAACACGATTGATCAAAGCTAGAATCTTGTTACATTTAGCAAGGATGTACCCATTTTTATAAATTGCCAGGATCTATTTTAATACCAAGTTCTGGATAACACTTTTTTTTGCCATGACAACCTATCAATATAATTTTATTAAAATGCACGTTGCATGGGGATTTTTTAAACTTCATTTTTATTGTCTACTTAATTATTATATTTTGAAAATTCTATCTCATTTCTAACTGCTGCACATTGAAAAATCATAGAACATGAAGGAGGTCATTTGGCCCATTGTTCCTTTGCTGGCTCTTTGAAAGAGCTATTTAATTAAGCCTATTCGCTTGTGTTGGTGATTCCCAAGCCTGGTTGTGAAGAAGACACGAAGATGAGGACGCTTTGGTGGAGACTGTTTATTGCTTGCCACAGAACTTGCTGTAACACCCTCTCCCCAGTGCTGGCTGACTCTTCTTTATATACACATCTGAATATAATTAATTAATACCCAAAGCCTGTTCACCTTATTACCTTAAACTACCAGGTATTTAACACCCATCACAGAACCTATTAGGTACTGACAGATTCCCTTCTTTTTAAATTAATATGCATACAAAAACTATTCATAAGAAAATATAAAATGTTAACACATGTTATCTTCTAATACAATCAATCTTTAACATACTCCATACCCCCCTCATGAAAACAAAAACAAAATTCTAATAAGGTTGCAACATGAAAATTTCTGTGATCTCATGATTCATTATAAAACAAGATGCCCCACTTCGAGGATCTCCAACAATTTCTTTGGACAAGCAGTTCTTTTTGTGAAACAATCAGACAACTGGTGACTTGCACCGACCCATTTTATTTTGGAAATCTCCGTCCTTTCCAACATCTCCTTTTATGCTCGCGAGATCAATCCTCAACCTCATTTCTGCGACACTCTTTGTTGAATGGCCATTTGTCTCAGAACGAACGGTTATCTACATAGCATTCGATAGGTACATTTTCTCCCAGTTGCCCCTTACATAGGAGTTCCTTTAAGATATTCGATAAATACCTAGCTATATTTGTCACTTCTATCAGAGCAAGTATCTCTGCAGCTAAGGTGCTTTTAACTACTCTCTTTATTTTGTTCGATTCCCAGGCTAATGGACAACATTTATCATTTCTTCCCACCAAAAAAATAATGAATCCTGTTGTATTTGAATTACCATCAGGAAGGTTAGTGTATGAGGCATCACTAAAAATGACTAATTTCACCCTTCTGGGTCACCCAGGTCTGGAAACTTAATTTTGTCAATGTCTTATTTGCTTTTAGCAATTCCCCAACAATAGCATATTTCAGTATGGTGCTCACTTCTAATACATCATAGCACGCATCCAGTTTGTGTGCTTAACCAGTTTAATTGACCAATTAAGCTTCTTAATTGATCTAATTCTTCCCTGGTTTTTGAGTCTTTCTACTGTGAGGGTATGGCCAAATTTATCAGGATCTTATTAACATTCTCTAGGTCTGACTGTTGAGTTAGGGTTATTCCCAGTTTAGTCTGCCTAAAGCTCCAGAGCCAGACTTCCAATTTTGAATTCCTTTATGATTTTATCTATTACAAATTTTTCAAGTGTCACAGATCCCCCCCTCCCCACAGAAAATCATCTACGTGAATTAAGAAAATGCCTGCTAGTTTTCCTTCATTGTACCAATAAAATATTGCTGGATCTGCTTTCAGCTGAAGACAACCAGCTTTTAGTAGGACAGACCTAACTGAAAAATACCATACCCTGCATTGTTTAACCCGTTAACACACTTATTTAGCCTCCATAATTTCTCCAGCTTCTTTTGGAGGCTTTAAGAGTTTTTCTCTTTGAAATTATTCCTCTTGCAAAAATGCTGATTTGACATCAATGGATTTACATTGCCATGAGTTTGGCGCTAAAAGTGTTAGGAAAGTCCTCAAACTTACTTTCTCTGCTATTGGGGAGTCTACTGTAACTTCCTGGTTGTCCAGTTGTTCCTTAAATCCCTGAGCTACAGGTCAGGCCTTAGCCTTATGCGTACCATCGGGAAGTACTTTCTCTGTACATATCCATCTATGGGACAACGCTGGCTGTCCTTTGTCTGGCACCCCGGTGTAAATGCCAAACGCTCTCCAACTGCCAAGTTCTTTTTGTTTTGTCTCCTTTACCAATTTGTCATCTAACTTGTAGCTTCTCTATTGTAGGGGCTCCTACTTCTTGTGTGGCTCCTTGCCTGTTCTTTGGTTTTGCTCTTGTTAAACTATGTCCCCTATTAGATCTCCTGTCCCTATCTGGATGACTACCACTGCTTAGACTAGATGACTTTTCACAAGTTCTTGATCTTTTCCCCTTGGCTGTAATCACCAGTAGACCCACTTTCTGAACTTACACTAATGTTTCCTGGCTTTCCACATTTTTTTTCTTTTTCTGCTAATCCATAGATCTGATATTCAGCCCCTAGTCTTGTACATTCAGCCAGTTTTTATTTTTTCCTGTGGCCTTTCTTGTCCTTTCTATTATGGTGGCTTCCCTCCACTCACTAGCCCCTTCTGGTACATATGCCACCCTAGTTCCAACTTCTGGTAGTTGATCTTTGTGATCCTGATCTTGACAATCATTTGGTCTACTCTCAGCCTGTTATGTGCCACAATCTGTTGTTCATGCAGGTCTGGCATATGTGTGCTGAGTGCATGGTGCAACTTCAGTTTCCACTCATCCTCTGTTCAGGTTCCGTCAATGTCTAATCAGTGCCAGTAAGGTGCGTGGAATGCACTTTAACAGTTTGGTTGCCATATTGCAGGATTATCGATTTGCTATCAGTGCCTATTACTTTTCCTAGGCCTCTCCATCCTTTCTGCTCTTCTCTTTTATAATATGCCACGTCCCCGGGCTTAAAATTAATTTCTGATGGCTTGGTTCGAGATCTCAAAGCTCTACTGACTAATTCTGAAACCTCCACCTTAATCAATGCTCTCCTCCCTTCATGCATGGCATTCAAATGTTCTGCAAAAATTGAACTAACGGTAACCCCTCCAAAGCTGGGTGATGGTCTCACGTTATTGAAGGATTCCTGCCATAAACTAATTGATAGGGGCTGTAGCACCCCCCCACCCCAATACCATCCAGAGCATGTGTTTTGCATGTACTGCCCACGCTAGAGCAGTTGTCAATTTACAATTCGTTTGGTCAGCACAAATTTTTCAGAGCATTTCGCTAATCATGGGCATGATTTCTCTTGCATACCCCGTTGCTAAAAGGATTCTCTACTGCTGTGTGCATTGCTACAATATTCAAATTTTCACACATACTCTTTTCATTGGCAAACTCTCCTCCATTGTCCATTAAGAATTTAGCTGGTGCTCCCAGCCCCATTCCTACCCATCTTTCCATTATTTTATTGATAATTACTGCTGACAGACTAAATCTAGTTGCTATGTCTACAAAATGTAGAAGAAAAATATTCTTTCCTTTATCCCATACTTTGAGGTGCGTTGCTACAGTTTCATTAATGTCTCTTGCCAATGGAAGACTTACTACTGGTCATGATGGCGTTTTCCTGTACTTGTTGCAAATATCATATTTTTCACCACTATCCTGAACAAGTCTCGTGTATTCCTCATCCAAGTACCCCTACGTTCTTTAACAGAATCTTCAATCAATGGCCAGATGGATGAGCAAGTTGTCAATGTAGTTTGGTAATAATTTGCTTTTTTTCCCTTTAAATCCCTATCCCTAGCTGTCATTAATACTTTAACATTTTGTATAGAGATGATAGGCCTTAAAGGAATACAAAATGTCCCAACTGTGTAAATTGCAAATTTACAGATCTACCAAAAACAATTGCTTTATCATGCTCCATGTCCAATTTCATTTGGGCCTTTTTCATTGTAGGCTTACTTAACAGTAAAGCTATTTTACTTGATACCACATCAGCACTGATAGTGATTCACCCGTGCCATTTTACATGGGATTACTATTCGTTTTATGATTTCATGTGTTACCATCACCAAACCTGAAACAAGTAGAGCTGTCATGTTCTTTGACTTTACTTCATTATTCTTTATTTAAAGAATCCATGTAACAGTTTAGCCAGCCCACCCCACATACTATGGATGTACACCCACTATCTAGAACTGAGCAATTGAACGAATCTACAACTAGGATACTCATTACTGGACTGAAGCTTCTGGTGACCAATACGATTCCTTCTGATTGGTCAGTATTGTCCTCCTCACCTTTCATGTCATGTGCTGTCTCAAAAACACTTTTTTTCATTTTTGGGAAATTCATTGCAAAATAATTCTTAGAATCATATTTGAAGCACCTGTTGACCACACCTGTTGGTTCAATTTCCTTCCATAACTGCCTAACTCCTATTGCTTGTTATAGCACCCAAACGGTGTCTTCATACTTTTTGTTTATAATTCTTCTCTCATGCAGGTGTTTGGGTCCTATATACAACCAGTCTCGAAATGCTGCTAGCATTGCATCTTCCATCTTTGGTGTCACTGCTGAAGAGCCTATTTGCACCATAAAGGGGACAGAAATGATTGCTTTCCCAAATTTTTTTTTAAGGCTTCAGACATTTGATCCAAAAGTGTATGTCTCTCTTTAAATCTAATTCCAGTTAAAACCAAGTGCCTATCCATATTTGATATTCTAGCACAGTCCAGTAATTTAGAGGCAAGTACTGATTTAGAAATTTCCGTGTGGAATCGCATTTATAGTCAGCTAAACTCCATAATGTACTCTATGAAAGAGTCGTCCATTTTTCTAAATTTATCAAAGTCCGACCAAGCCTCACAGACAGTCAGTAAGTCATATTTCAAATAAATTTTATTCATGAATCTCAAGAGAATGTCCAAATCTTCTTCATTGTCCAGTTCCTGAGCATCTTGTTCCGAGAATACTGTGCAACTGGCTGGAAGCGAAAGTGCCTGAGCCATCTGTTGCTTCCTTTTTAGTAGAGATGTAACCCGTGTCCAAACATTGATTTTATTTTTCCATTGATCATAAGGTTCCATTTCACAAAACAGTGGTGGAAAATCATATCCTGCCACCCTAATCCTGGTTTCAGTCATCTTTCTTCAAAGACCCTCCAATTACAGTCTTCTCTCAAAAGAAAATTAACTCCAATACTAGGCTTCAGTCTGGAAGTGAACCTTAGTCCCCAGTCTTCACTTTCAGACAACCATCCTCTGCTACTGAATGTCAGTGGAATTCCCAAGCCTGGTTGTGAAGAAGACACGGAAATGAGGATGCTTTGGTGGAGACTGTTTATTGCTTGCCACAGAACTTCTCCACTGTAACACCCTCTCCCCAGTGCTGGCTGACTCTTCTTTATATACGCATCTGAGTATAATTAACTAATCAATACCCAAAGCCTGTTCACCTTATTACGTTAAGCTACCAGGTATTTAACACCCATCATAGAACCTATTAGATACTAGCAGGCTTGGCCTAAATAGCCAACTGGTTATGGTACTGAGCTTATGACCCCAAGATCAAGAGTTCAAATCTCACAATGGCAAACTATGAAACAATGTAACTTCATCTGAAACAGATGGAAATTGCAGGGTCACTGGCCATAATTTAGCTTGGCCTAAATAGCCAAGTGGTTATGGTACTGGGTTTGTAACCCCAAGATCAAGAGTTCAAATCTCACAATGGCAAACTATGAAACAATGTAACTTCATCTGAAACAGATGGAAACAGGTTTACTCAAAAGAGTATCAAGAGTTCAAATCTCACAATGGCAAACTATGAAACAATGTAACTTCATCTGAATAAACAGATGGAAACAGGTTTGTACTCGAAAGAGTTACTAACGGCCTGCTCTTTCACAAAACTCTGAAAATTTCACCTTTTCAGATATAGATCCAGCCCCCTTTTTAAAGTTAATATTGAATTTGCTTCCACCACCCTTATAGGCAGGGCGTTCCAGATCAAGATAATTCAGTGCGTAATCCAAATTCTCATCTCACTCTGATTTTTTTGCCAATTGTCTTAAAACTATTTGCTCTGGTTACTGAACTTCCTGTTATTGAAAACAGTTTCTTATTACTTACTTCATCGAGGTGGGTAGCTCGAGTGAGGGAATGTCTTGACTCAGCAGATCCATCTTGCTCTGGGGAGGCAAGGGCTGGATCAAGTCAGGCCCACCGACCCTGTAAGTAGATCCTAGGCAACCACAAGGCGGGCAAGCGCTGAGGCGGGTCAGTTAGAAATACCACCTCAGTTCCCTTGGACTTGTTTTAGATGCTGTTAGGTCCTCTGTCCCTTACCCACACACCTCCCCATGCCCCCAGCCACACTCCATGATCCCTCATACCCTCTGTGCCAACTCATGCCCCCTCATATCCCCCATGTCACCTCCAAGCCAATTCATGCCCAAACACACTCCCATGCCACCTATATAGCCGCTCACTCAATATCCATCATGGACAGACCTCAGGAGTCAATTTGAGATTAAACAATCTAACAATCTTCTAACAATCTAACACAGTTCTCACTCATGCACACTTAAGTGTATAAAACTCTCATTCAAGAAACCCATTCAAAGTTTTTAAATCTCTTCAAGTTGTTAATCTCTTATAAAAGCAAGCTTCTATTTAGACTGCACATCAAAGGCAGCTAATCCTTTAATAACCTCATTAAACTGTCAATTAAACTGATTTCAGAACTCCTTGCTAAAATAAATGTAGCTTTTGAAACTCAGCCAAGCATTCATGGTGACAGTATAAGCACTTGGGGAAATGTCAATAAAGACCTCTTTGAAACTACAATATCAGATGGTATTTGTTTCTAACCTGCACCAGATGCCCTGTTAATCAAAGCAGTCCAGCAGAATTTTTTTTAATTCTGTGACAGCTGAAGCCTGTTTTTCATGTTTAAAGAAAAAGGGATTTTTAAAAAACCCTTCAGATCATGACACTTAAATGGACCTTATCTGTCTTTCAAGAGCATTTATGTCTACTCCATCAATTTGTGACTCCTGCACTGTTTAAGACCCTGTTTAAGACAACAGCAAAATTGGGTCTGTTTGAACTCAGCATTTATTTCAAATGCCATGCTGAGTTTGGGTTTCCTTATTGTATGAGTCATGTCCCGGATCCCAGCACCTATTTTTAAAGGTCTGCAGAGTCTTCCTGACTCGCAAAAAAATCTGGCCCTAAATGTCAAATAACCTTGAATATTTAGTTCTCAGCTTTGCAACCATGTCTCTGTAACTGGTATAATATCAGACTTATTTACTTCTAAATTTGCTATCAATTCATCTGTCTTGTTCCGAATGCTGCGTGTATTCACATGAAGAGCCTTTAATTCTATCTTTTTACCATTTTTCTCTACTATGACCTTACTTGCTGGTGCAGTCTTATGATTCTGCGCTCTATCCCTTCCTATCAGGCTCTGGTTAACAATTTCCATATTGCCACCCTGCACTATTGCATTATCCATTCTTTTTAATTTTCCAAATCTCCTCTCATGTGGCCGCGGTGCAGATTGAGTGAAGGCCATCCCAACGGTTCAGTTCCTTCTTTTCTCCTGTTCTGGGGCCAGTGCCCCATGAATCAAAATCCATTTCTCCCACACTAATCTTTGAGCCACACATTCAACACTCTGATCTTAAGTACCCTATGCCAGTTTTCTCCTGGCATAGTAGTGCCAGGTACTATGGTAGTGATCCAGAGGTTATTCAGTTTGTGGTTCTATTTTTTAATTTAGCTCCTAGTTGTTCATAATCCCTCAGCATAATTTCTTTTTCAGCCCTACCTATGTCATTGGTCTACCAATTATAACAATTAAATCCTTCCCCTCTTTCTCCAAGCTCCTCTCCAGCCCTGAGGAGATGTCCTTAACCTTACACCGGCCAGCCAACATACCCTTCGGAACACACACTCTTGACTGCAGAGAATAGTATCTATCCCCCTAACCATACAATCCCCTGCTATACTACATTCCCTTTTACTCACACCAACTTGAATGTCCCACTGCACCATGGTGCTCTGCTCAGTTTGCTCATCTTCCTTGCAGTCCCTGCTGTCATCCACACAAGCTGCAAGAACCTTGCAGCTGTTGGACAAGTGCAAGGGCTGAGGCTTCCCCATTGCTACTTGCCTCACTCATAGTCACACCCTCCTGTCCCTGACCACTGACTAAATCAGCAGATCCTAGCCTAAGGAATGTGACTACCTCCATGAAAAAAGTATCCAGGTAATTTTTTCCCTTCTCTGATGCAGTGCTGTGTCTAAAGCTCAGTCTCCAGCTCATCAGCTTTCTCTATGTTTCTCAAGCTGCAGACACTTACTGCAGGTGGTTGTTGTGGATCACAGTGGTGTCCACCAGTCCCACATGCTATAGCTGCAACACATCACCTGCCATGCCATCTTTGTGTTTTATTTAGCCAAGTAGATTTTAAGTTTAGAGATATCATTTAACTGTTATGTGTAGTTATGTTAGGTAGTTTAACTAGTTAAGTTATAAATTTAATGGAGTGCTTACATTTTCCCAGTACCAGTTTAAAATACTGCCCGTTTAGAGAAAAAAACACTTAAAGCTCACCAGCCACTTGCCTATTTGCTCACCTAATTAATGCCTCTCCCCTTCCCCTGCCCTTCTCACTCCACCCCCATCTTCTCCCGCTTCCCCAATTTCCTTTATCACTCCTGAGCCACCCCCCCCCCCCACCACCCCACCCCATACCTCTTCCCCCTCTCTCTCCCCTGCCCTCTACAAGAATATAAGAAATAGCAGCTGGAGTAGACCTCACAGCCTATCAAGACTACTCCACCATTCAACATGATTATGGTGATCTTGAGCTTCAAGTCCATTTTCCCGCCTGCTCCCTACATCCCTTAATTCCCCGAGACACCAAAAATCTGTCTATCCTACCCTTAAATATGATGGAGCATCCACAATCCTCTGGGGTAGGGAATTCCAAATATTCAGAACTCTTTGAGTGAAGTATTTTCTCCTCATCTCAGTCCTAAATGGTTGGCCCCTTATCCTGAGACTGTGCCCCCGTATTTTAGATTCTCTGACCAATGGAAACAATCTCTCAGCGTGCACCCTATCAAGCCCCTTCAGAGTCGTGTATGCTTCAATGAGATCACTTCTCATTCTTCTAAACTCCGGAGAAAATGGACCCAATTTACCCAGCCTCTCATCATAGGACAACCCCTTCATCCCAGGGACCAATCTACTGAACCTTCACTGTACTGCCTCCAATGCAAGAAAATATTTTCTTAGGTGTGGAGGTGAAAACACAGTCTTTCAGGTGTGGTCTCACCAAAACCCTATACAACTGTAGCAAGACTTTTTTTACTATTGTACTCCAATGCCCTTGCCATAAAGGCCAACATGCCATTTGCCTTCCTAATTGCTTGTTGCGCCTACATGCCAACTTTGTGCTTGTACAAGCACACCCAAGTCTCTTTGCACATCCGCACTTAAAACTTTCGCACATTTTAAAATATATTCTGCTTTTTTATTCTTATTCACCAAAGTGAATAACTTCACCCTTTCCCACATTATACTCCATCTACCATCCTGTTGCCCACTCACTTAACCTGTCTATATCTCTTTGCAGCCTCTCTGTGTCCTCCCCACAGCTACATTTCCATCTAGCTTGGTATCATCAGCAAACTTTGATACATAACTTCTTCTCTCTCTAAGTCATTAATATAGATTGTAAATAGCTGAGGCCCCAGCATTGATCCTTGCGGGACTCCACTATTCAATGCCTATCAACTTAAAAGCCCCGGTTATGCCCACTTTCTGCTTTCTATCCGTCAACCAATCCTCTACTCATGCTAAAATACTTCCACCAGCCCCATAAGCCCTTATCTTGCCTATTAACGTTTTGTGTGGCACCTTATTGAATGTCTTTTGGAAACCCAAGTATACTACATCTACAGGTCCCCCTTTTTCTACCCTACCAAAAACTTTAATAAATTTGTCAAACAGGATTTCCCCTTAGTAAAACCATGTTGACTTGTTCTAATCATACTATGCTTTTCTAAGTGCATTGTTAAGACTTATTTGATAATAGGTTCCAGCATTTCCCTAATAACTGATGTTAGGTGAACTGGCCTGTAGTTCACTGGTTTCTCTCTCTCATTTCTTGAAAAGCGATGTGGCATTTGCCAACTTCCAATCTAATGGAACCATTCCCGAACCTAAGCAATTTTGGAAAATCATTGCCATCACATCCACTATCCTTGCAGCTATCTCTCTTAGAATCCTAGGGTGTAGGCCATCGAATCTGGCCAATACTTTTCTCTGCTGATATTAATTTCCTTAATTTGCTCACTCATTTTAGCCCCTAGGTAACTGTCTATTTCTGATTTGAAGCTTGTGACTTCTACTATGAATATAGACACAGAATATTTGTTCAATGCCTCTGCTAGTTCCTCATTCCACTGATAATTTCTCCTGTCTCTGCTTCTAAGGGGCCAATGTTTATTTTAGCTCCTCTCTTCCTCTTTATGTATTATAAAAGATTTTACAATCTTTTTATATTTATGGCTAGTTTACTCTCTTTTCTATTTCTTCCCTTTTTTCAATATTTTGGTGGCCCTCTGCTGGCTTCTAAAACACTCCCAATCCCAGACTTGTGACTGATTTTGCAATATTGTAAGCCTCTTCTTTTAATCTAATACTATCCTTGACTTCCTGAGTGAGCCTTTTCACTGAGTTTTGTTTCTCAATGGAATGTATTTTTTTTGAACATTTTGAATTGTTTCTGTAAGTGTTTCCCACTGTTCGTTTGCTTCCATATATTTAAGTCTACTTACCCAGTTAACCATAGCCAGTTCTCCCTCATACCTATGTTTTTTGACTTTGTTTAAATTTAAGATTCTTGCTTGTGATTGGAGTATGTCACTTTCAATCTTAACGTGGAATTTAATGGTATTATGATGAATATTTCCCAGATGATCTTTTACCACAATGTTACTAATTAACCCTGCTTCATTGTACAATACCAGATCTAAGATAGCTTTATCCCTAGTCGGTTCCACAACTTATACCTTGCCTTAAATAAGGAGACCAATATGGTACACAGTATCCCAGATGTGGTCTCACCAATGCCCTGTAGAGCAGAAGCATAACTTCTCTACTTTTGTATTCAATTCCCCTCACAATAAACAAAAACATTCTGTTAGCCTTCCTGCATACTAACCTTTTGTGATTCATGCACTAGGACACCTAGATTCCTCTGAATTTCGGAGCTCAGCAATCACTCACCATTTAGATAATATGCTTTTTTATTCTTCTTGCCAAAATGGACAATTTCACATTTGCCCACATTATACTTCATTTGCCAGATCTTTGCCCACTCACTTAACCTATCTATGTCCCTTTGTAGCCTCCTTATGACCTCCTCACAACTTACTTTTCTACCTATCTTTCTGTTATCAGCAAATTTGGCAACCATCCCAACTGTCCCTTCATCCAAGTCATTTATATAAATTGTAAAAAGTTGAAGCCCCAGCACTGATCCCTGTAGCATACCACTCGTCACATCCTGCCTACCAGAAAAATACCCATTTATGCCAACCCACTTTCCTGTTAGCTAGCCAATCTTCTATCCATGCTGATATGTTACCCCCTACACCATGAGCTTTTATTTTCTGCAGTAACCTTTGCTGTGGCACATTTATCAAATGCCTTCTGGAAATATGAGTACAGTACATCCACCTGTACCCCTTTCTCCATAGCACATGTGACTCCTTTAAAGAAGAATGAATTGGTTATGAATTGGTTAAGCATGATTTCCCTTGTCTAAAACCATGTTGACGTTGCCTGATTGCCTTGAATTTTTCAAAGTGCCCTTCTATAACATCTTTAATAATAGCTTCTAACATTTTCCCTATGACAGATGTTAAACTAACTGGCCTGTAGTTTTCTGCTTTCTGTCTCTATCCCTTTTTGAACAAAGGAGTTACATTTACTATTTTCCAATCTAATGGAACCTTATACGAATCAAGGGCATTTTGGAAAATTAAAACCAATACATTAACTATCACACTAGCCACTACTTTCAGGACCCTAGGATGAAGTCCAATGGGACCTGGGGATTTGTCATATCAACACTGGCAACCCCCTACAGGGCTGAATGCATGAGTCAGTCTTGGAGCTGAGCCAAGCTTTATGATTAGGTTGTTTGCCCATCTGTTCAGCTGACATCTATTTATACAGCTGTCAGATAGCCTCATAATGAATGCTTGGCTGAGCTCCAATGCTGCCTAATGCATTTAGTCCTGCGGAGATTGTTTACACAGCTTGAGAGGAACTGCTAGCTTTGTT
Source organism: Carcharodon carcharias (assembly GCF_017639515.1). Lineage (NCBI taxonomy): Eukaryota > Metazoa > Chordata > Chondrichthyes > Lamniformes > Lamnidae > Carcharodon > Carcharodon carcharias. The sequence continues at coordinate 155,665,744 of NC_054468.1, read as the reverse complement.
TAACGGTTTTATGAGTTTGTAATAAGTTTTCCCATTTGATGTGCTTTTTCAATGTCTGTTTGTTATTTGGACAGGATTAAGAGGTGTTAAGCGGCTTAAAAGTTTCCTCAATGGGACTTTCACTTCCTGTGTTTGATTGACAGTTTTATGAGAATGTAAGACAAGACATTTTTTTCAAAGGGAATTTTGAATGGATGCTTTTTTATTTGGTAAGCATTTTGAAGACTTGCCAGTGCTAGGAAATAACTCACTGGTTGTGTACCTAGTTCATACTGGGTGAGTATGCATGAAGCATGCTTGAGGGTGCATGGAATGGGCTTGTGAGATATGAGGGGGCATGGAGGGTGGGCGAGGGGGTAAAGAGTGAGGACTAGAGGACCTGAACAGAACTTGGCTGATGTCCCAGCAAATGGAGACCTTCTAATCTGTTGGCCCACCTCCATCACTGCTTCAGGCCTGCCTTTTGAGGCGCAGGCCCTGACTCCAGCCCGTATCCGACCCCTTGAGACAAATATGTTGGGTGAATGCATTGCCTTGTAGAAGTCTACTTTGTCAGGAAGAATAGAAAAGCAGTATACTATTTGAATTGAGAGAGATTGCAGAACTTGGTGGTTCAGAGGGATTTGGCTATCCTGGTACATGAATTTGGAAATGTTAGTATGCAGGTACAGCAAGTGATTAGGAAGGCAAATGGAATATTGGCGTTTATTGCAAGAGGAATGGAATATAAAAGTATGGAAGTTTCACACAGCTGTACAGGGCCTTGGTAAGACCACATCTAGAATACTGTGTGCAATGTTGGTCTCCTTATTTAAAAAAAGATATAATTGTGTTGGAAGCAGTACAGAGAAGGTTCACTCAACTCATTCCTGGGATGAAGGGCTTATGAAGAAAGATTGAACAGGATGGATACTGGGAGGGTGTTTCCTCTTGTGGAGGAGACTAAAACAAGTGGTCTCCCTTTTAAGACAGAGGTGAGGAGTATTTTTTTCTCTCAAAAGGTCGTTAGGTGGAATTCTCTTACCCAGAAAGCAGCTGAGGCTGGATCACTGAATTTATTCAAGACTGAGTTAGAAAGATTTTAGATCGACAAGGGGGCAAGGGTTATGGAGGGAAATAGGAAAGTGGAGTTTAAACCACAATCAGATCATCCATGATTTTATAAAATGGTGGAGCATCCTCGAAGGGCCTAATGGCCTACTCCTGCTCCTATGTTCCAAGTCCCTAAGTCTTCAGAAGTTTCAGAAGGAACTTGCAGTTCCTGAACTGAGGATGAAAATCTGGCCCCTGGTGTAATACTCCTTTCATTCCCTTATTGAATCCTAGAACAGTATAGCATAGAAGGAGACCATTTAGCTCAATGAGTCTGTGCTGGCTCTTTCGAAGAGCGATCGAATTAGTCTCACTCACCTGCACCTGCCTCATAACCCTGCAGGTTTTTTCCCCTTCAGTCGTTTATTCAATTCTCCTTTAAAGTATTTATTGATTCTGTACCCACCACCCTACCAGGCTGTTCATTCTAAATCCTAACCATTTCTGCATAAAAAAAGTTTCTCCCTATGTCACCTCTAGTTCTTTGACTTCAATCCATACCCTCTGTTATGTACCGTTCAGTGATTACAGTTTCTCTTTATTTACTCTATCAAAACCCCATGTGATTTTGAAAGCTCTATCAAATGTCCTCTTAGACTACTTTGTTCTAAGAGAACAAACCCAGCATCTTCAGTCTGTCTAAGTTATCTGTAATTTCTCATCCCTGGAATCATTCTAATGATACTAAACTTGCCTTGTTTGGCAAGAACTTTATCAAGCAGCAATGGTCTGGTATGGACGACGCAGATATATCTATAATGTAAGCTGATGTGCATATTTACACCACTTTGATCAACAAAAATGTAAAGAGCACTCCTGCTGATATCTCCTCTCCAAAAAACCCTTTAAATTAGACACAAGGATGAATAAGCAAATGTGTTCTTTATATTTTTGTGAAAGATGATAATAAATGATGTATTGGTATATGATTAATTTTGTACACTAACTGTTAGTGTAGCTGCTCTTATTCTAATTGTACCAAACAAGAACAAATGTATGGTACTGTACAGCACTACCACTCGAGACCTAAAATGATAAATTACTTGCTTTTGAAAGTGGTGTTTACCTAGTGACAATGCACTCTCCCATTATCCCAGGAATTCTCAATATACATCAGCTTTGTTGGTCTACACAAGCCAAATTAGCCAAGTATAGTAAAACCCAGATCAGCAGAACCCACTTCAAAGCCAAGTTTTTAATTAACTGAATATGAGATGTTTTTTACTTATCCTTTCAATAAATAGCTTGAGCCTGAGCTTTAACTTGGCACCAAACCCTGATAAACCCGAAAGTCAGGTTTTCTTGTTCATTTGCTCTCACTGTGCTGAAAATGGATCAGTTATTAACAGGTTACTGAAGAGCTTGGGCTTGTCAGTTTCACAGATGCCTGCCTTAGTTACAGACTGATTGAAATATGATCTGAATGGCTGTATCTAATCTCGAGAGCGATGCATAATCATTGGTTCATTAGCTCATCAACGTTGAGGAAAGTACTTTGCATTTTGCCAATGTAATTGTATTTGAACTGACATTGAATGTTAACCGAGAACCATCTGCGTAGCTAACCCATCACCTGATCTGCTGGCTCACAGTTTCCCAATGACTCACAACTCCCCCTTGCATCTGCCTGTGAAATTAATCCTGTTCCAGTAACTAAACACCATTATACCATCAAAATGTTATTGAACTGGAAGATGGGTTATTGAACCCAAGTTAAACTGATCAGACTAACCTATTCTCACTTGCTGCAATCAGAGATGCCATCGGTGGAATTGTAAAGAATAGCTCTCTGACAATGTTTTAGCTCAGTCTGTTTATATAAGTTAAGATGTACTTGAATTACAAAGCACTTTACCATTAAAAGCTGTCAAAGGGAAATGTATTACACTTGCTTTTAGGTTAGCTGCAGGATAGAAATTCATTTATCCAAACCCCTCTTTAATTGCCTTCATTTCTTCACAAAAGCATTTACTGGATTGTAAAATGTATTTTTAGTTGCCCAAGATAACTTTTGGCTCATTAGGTGAGCACTTTGGTCTCTATAGCTACATAAATTGCAGGAGGCTGTGAAAGGGCAACATTCCACTTTTTTGACTGCCTGGAGAAGTTGGATTTTAATGCTAATTGAATCCAAATTTGAGTGGTGAACATAATGGCCATTTGCAGTTTTAAGCACATTTTCTAGAACCAGTTGAGTAATCCTTCATGTACCAGAAACCTTAAATGGTTCTTATTTTCAGAGATGAGTCACATTTCTAAAAAAATAAGAACATCTCCATTTGCTGCTTGGGGCAGTGTTAATGTGATCATGGAACCAATGTAAACACTTATAATTGAGATTAGTAGTTTCAAATTGAATTGATTGAATCATTAATGGAAGAAAAAGTACTTGCATTTATATAGTGCCTTTCATGACCTAAAGACAGCCCAAAATGCTTTCCAGCCTGGAAGTGCAGTCACTGTTAGAATGTTGGAAAAATAATATTTTACTGCTGATGGTTCCTTTTTTGGCTTTTCCCAGTCTCTGTGGATCGTCATAATGCTGGTTGATTGCCTTTATATCAACCATCATTTTTGGATTTGGCAGATGACCTTCCTGTCGCTAACCCTCCCAGGGACTGGCACTGATACATGCTGGCTTGCCTGCACCACTGGCTGGGTTCTTCCGAGTATTTTACTGCTGATGAGAGGAGACATTTATTGTACCAAAGCTTATTTTTGGGATAAAAATGTGGGATCATCCAGATATCAACATTGCCTTTGGTTTTGAGAAGTTTGAAATTGCTCTTTGTTTGGCTACCAGGGACGTGCATTCCATTAATATTACCAAACAGCACCTGCTGTGCAGATTTGTGACTTTCTAAGTTTTTTTTAACCTACATTTTAGAGGGTAATGTGCTGGGGCACAATTCCACAAATGGCAGTAGCTCCTCTGTACCTTCCTTAACAAGCCTCATATAAATATTGAGTGTCAGAAGCCTAACTGACCATGGGAAGCATCACACCCCTCCCAGTGCACACTGCTTACTGTTGGTTTAAGGATGGAAATTCTGTTCAATTCTATTTCTTTTCATCTTTCATTTGATAATACTAAGGTTAACCATTGTGCCCCACCACCATTCGAGGTAGCTGAACATGAAACAGAGACTGAATGCAACTATTGCTTTCTCCTCTCTGCCTCTATTGTTATCCACCTTCACATTTGCCTTTCGGTGCCTTTTCCCTCCTGGATTTCTGACCCACCCGAACGCTAGGGCAGCAGAAGCCACCCTGAGATTTTTCTCCTCAGCTACTTTCCTGCTTCTTTTCAAAATTGCAGTCATCACCCTTCTCCCCAAAAAATCCATGCCTGATCATCCTGTTTTTAGATATTATTCTATCTCCAACTTCTTCTCTGTTTCTTAAAAACCTTGAACAGGTATTGCCTCCCAATCCATGCCCATCTTTCCAGCAACTCAAAGTTTGAATCTCTCCAAGTGGGTTTCCACCCTACCACAGCACTGCAACAGCTCTAATCAAAGTGACAAAAAGCAACTTCTGTGACTGTGACAATGGTGCACTCTCATTCCTTGTCCTTTCACAAGATTGACCACACAATCATCCTCCCATACCGCTTTGATGATGTCAAACTCAGTGACACTGCCTTCGCTGGTTTCAATCTTACCAACAATCCAAACTAGAGCATCTCTGTTAATGGTTTCTCCTCCTGCCCTCACTTCAATATCTCTGTGGTATCCCAAGATTTACTCCTTGTCCCCTGCTTCCTCATTTCTCTGCTGTCCTTTGATGACACCATCTGAAGATGTGATCAGTTCCCATGGATACATTGACTACACTCAGCTCTACTTCACCATCAACATGTTTCACTTTCCCACCACCTCTGTGTTATCAGATTTCTTGTCCAACATCCAGTCCTGGATGATACATGATTTCTTTCAGTTAAACATTAAAAAGATCAAAACCATTGTCTTCAGACCCCACCATAAATTTTGTACCATAGACACTGAATCTGTCTTCCTGCCTGGTGATTGAGTTGGGTTGGACCAGAATTTTAACAATTTCATCATCCTGTTGGACCCCAACTTGAATTTCCAAATACACATCTGTTCCATCAAAAATATTTCTGCCTCTGTAACATGGGAAAATGGTGTCCAAAGATGGGGACATTGTTCAATACCTAAATATTACTTTTCAGCACTGTTTATAAAAGGAAATGTGGGGATAAATGCCAGAATTGGAGGGGGGTGGGGGGGGGTGGGGGGGTGGGGGGTGGTGGGTGGGTGGGGAGGAGTATAGTTTTAAAGGAAACTATAAACTGAATTTTTTAAACCACAATGGAGAACATAAAATAGGAGCAGGAATAGACTATATGGCCCCTTGAGTCTGCTTTGCCTTTCAATAAGATCATTGCTGATTTTATACTTCAACACCACTTTCCAGCCCTATTCCTGTATCCTGTGGTTCCCTTCATGACTCAGAATCAGGTGGGTTCTGGTGAAGGGAAACTTATAAATCTAAAGAGAAAAATTAAGATCATAAAACAGTGAAGCAATTTGGGTAAAGATAAGCAGAGAATGACCGGAGGGGACAGAGAGTTTAACAATAAAAGCATCAGTGAATCAGGTCAATTCAGAGAAAAATGTTAAAAGTTAACATTAAATGCACTTTATTTGAATGCACAAAGCATTCACAACAAGATAGATGAATTAATGGCACAAATGCAGATAAATGGGCTTGATCTAATAGTCATTACAGAGTTGTGGTTACATGGTAACCAAGGTTGGGAACTGAATATTCCAGGGTCCTTGGCATTTCAAAAAGACAAACAAAATGGAAAAGGAGGAGGGGCAGCCCTGATATAAGTGGATGACGTAAGAACAGTAGTGAGGTAGGATCTTGGTTTAGAAGGTCAGGAAGTAGAATCAGTATGGGTGGAGATGAGAAATAACAAGGGACAGAAAAATATTGGCAGGAGTAGTTTAAAGGCCCCCTAACAATAGCTATACTGTTGGACAGAATATTCATCAAGAAATAAGGGGACCTTATAACAAAAGCAATATAATAATCGTGGGGAATTTTATATAGACAGAACAATTCAAATTGGAAACAAAAACAGAATTACCTTGAAAACTGGCAGCATTGGTGGAGAAGAAAAAAGTTGACGTTTCGAGTCCTCATGACCCTTCAACAGAATTGAGTAATATTAGGAGAGGGGTGAAATATAAGCTGGTTTAATGTGGGGGGAGAGGGGGATGGCATGGGGGGAGAGAAGTGGGGGGGGGTGTGGTTGTAGGGACAAGCAAGCAGTGATAGGAGCAGATAATCAAAAGATGTCACAGACAAAAGAACAAAGAGGTGTTGAAGGTGGTGATATTATCTAAACGAATGTGCTAATTAAGAATGGATGGCAGGACACACAAGGTACAGCTCTAGTGGGGGTGGGGTGGAAAGACTAACAGGGCATAAAAAGTATAGATTTAAAAATAATGGAAATAGGTGGGAAAAGAAAAATCTATATAAATTATTGGAAAAAACAAAAGGAAGGGAGAAGAAGCGGAAAAGGGGTGGTGATGAAGGAGGGAGTTCAAGATCTAAAATTGTTGAATTCAATATTCAGTCCAGAAGGCTGTAAAGTGCCTAGTCAGAAGATATTCAGCCTTCCGGACTGAATATTGAATTCAACAACTTTAGATCTTGAGCTCCCTCCTCCATCCCCACCCCCTTTCCGTTTCTTCCCCCTTCCTTTTGTTTTTTCCAATAATTTATATAGATTTTTCTTTACCCACCTATTTCCATTATTTTTAAATCTATTCCTTTTATGCCCTGTTAGTCTTTCCACCCCACCCCCACTAGAGCTGTACTTGTGTGTCCTGCCATCCATTCTTAATTAGCACATTCATTTAGATAATATCACCACCTTCAACACCTCTTTGTTCTTTTGTCTGTGACATCTTTTGATTATCTGCTCCTATCACTGCTTGCTTGTCCCTACAATCACACCCCAACCTCCACTTCTCTCCCCCCATCCCCCCCACCTTAAACCAGCTTATATTTCACCCCTCTCCTAATATTACTCAGTTCTGTTGAAGGGTCATGAGGACTCAAAACGTCAACTTTTTTCTTTTCCTCCGATGCTGCCAGACCTGCTGAGTTTTTCCAGGTAATTCTGTTTTTGTTTTGTATTTCCAGCCTCCACAGTTTTTTGTTTTTGTTTTTAATTCAAATTGGAAGTTTGAATTACATTTGACACATCTAGAACAGTACATTATGGAACCAGCCAGGGAACAGACTATTTTAGATCTTGTCTTGTGCAATGAGACAGGTTAAATTAGTGATTTCATGGAGAGGAATCCAGTGGGGAAGAGGGATAAAATGATAGAATTTCAAATTGTGTTCAAAAGTGATGTGCTCAAGACTGGAACTAGAATATTAAACTAAAATAAAACCAATTACATAGGGACAAGAGGCGAGTTGGGTGAGGTAGATTGGGAAATCAGTTTAAAAAATATGGTGATAGAAAAGCAATGGCGAACATTTAAAGAAATATCCAACAATTTTTAACAAATATATATTCCATTGAGACATAGAAACTCCATGGGAAAATCTTTAATCTTTGGCTAACTAAAGAGACCTAAGGATAGTAGACAAAAAGAAGAGGCTCATAATGTTGATAAGAAGAATAGCAAGCCTGATGTTTAAAATAAGTTTAAAACACTACTTCTCTAATGTCTCTATGCCATTGCTTTTGCATTTCTCTTATTGATCATTTTTTGAGAGGGCCTGCTGTTTTTCCTTGCAGAACCCCGTAATTTCTCTGCATCCCTTCTTGAAATGCTGAAAGATTTTAATTCTATGCTCTTCATTTCCAGGTGATTCGAGGCTCTGTCTTCTGGTTCTGGTTACAGGTTGTACATCTGTAGGGAGGATCCGTGACACTGATATTTGCAAAATTACCACAACGGAATTTGTTCCACTTCAAGAAACGACAGCAGACGAAGAGCGAGTTATTGTCTTGAGGAAATTGCTGAACTCTGGGATGTTTTATTTTTCATCAACTTCTGGTTCAACTTTTGATCTCAATCTTTGTGCACAGAAGCTATATGCAAAGGATCATGAGGCAGGAAGCCGTTTTTTCTGGTTAGCTTTACTGTTTTAATTCATTTAATTCTATCAGAAAATGGTAATCTTCATAGAATATTAAGATGACCCCTGTTCACCCAGCTGTTGTGGGTAAAATCTTCATGGCGTGTGGAATGAGCGATAGAGAACGCAAAGCCCCAGATTTCATTCCTCAAATGTGGGCCTGGATTTTCAGCAAGTTGGGCCAAGTTGTGGGCCTTTAAAAATGATGGGTGGGATCTCATTCTGGGATTCCCACCCCCTTTCCCGTTTCTGGAAATATTTGCCGGTGCAAGATAAGAGTGTGGGTAGCCTAGCCTGCGCACAGCACCCCTGCCCTTGCCAGCTCCATTGCAGGGGCGGGCAACTCCCCACAATTTTGATGGAGTCAGGCCTGTCCCATTAAAGATGTGGTTCATGGCCTCTCAGAGGATTCGTGAAACATGGGGGAAGCCCTAGTCTCGAGTCGGCAACCAAAAACAAAACAGCCATTCAGCATTCTCATTGAAATGCATAGCCCCTCTTACCTTCTCATAAATCTGTCAATCACATCCATTCATTGTATCAATTTCTAACAACTTTTATAAACTTCCGACCTCTTAATCTTGTGTAAATGAATAACTGGCATTGAAAAACCATAAAGATAAATTAGGTTATTACCAGGTAGTAGAGATATTAATCAAACAAAACTTGCACTGAGTCTGTGGAATTCTTTACCGCAGAGGGCTGCAGAAGTTGGGTCGTTAAGTATATTCAAGGCTGCGTATTATGACACAGCCGATGGTAAAGGCCAAGTTGCTCAAATCCCAGAGGGAAACTTGAAACAACAGTGATAACCCATTTTTGCAATTTGTATGTTTCGAGATGCAGGCTTTGAATCAGTGGTAATAAGGCCACCGAGTCTCAAGAGGCTTTTTATTAAACTAAATTAAACACATATTAATACAAGAAAAATTGTAAGCACATACATGTGCCTACAAAATTACTACTATAATAATTACAAAAATCCCCAAATTAAGCTGACTCCTAGTTACACCCCTGTTAAGGCAACAGTAAAACTCATTGATTTAAAAGACCTCAGGCAAAGCACATTTGACCGTATGAATTCAAAATGAGATTCCTTGCAAGTTGGTTCCTTTGCAGACACAGTTGGAGGCTTACAGGCTGGTTAGATCTTAAATGCCTCTGCTTTACATACACAAACTCCTTTCTATTTATACCTAGCTTTTCCTTTGAATGTAAATTTTCCATTGAATCACTAGGTTTTGAATGTTCCATCTTCTAACACTAATATCCTTTGATTCCACCAATTTCATTATTTTGCAAAAAAAAAACACATTGCTTGGCATCTTCTAGCTAGGTGCAAGATTTTACCCATTCTTTTGAATGGCTTATTTAACAAATGCAAGTGTGTCATGTATCTTTTAACTTCATTACTGTTTCCCCAATTAACATCTCAAAACTACTATACATCAAAGCACCCAGACTAGCTGGCTTTAATCCAATTAAGACATACACAGACCCCACTAGAACTCTATTTTAAAAAATAATTTCCAATAACATGATGGACTTAATCCCTTCATGACACTGAGACAGATTTTTAATCAGTAAGGGAATCAAGGATTATGAGGAAAAGGCAGGAAAGTGGAGTTGAGGATTCTCAGATCAGCCATGATCACGTTGAATGGCGGAGCAGACTCGATGGGCTGAATGGCCTACTTCCACTGATCTTATCCACTCCCCTTCATGTTGTGTAAAATGTTAAGTAGATTAGTTATTCTTGGAATAAAAACAAAATGCTGGTAAAACCAAGCAGGTCTGGCAAGCTCCAACAACCTACTGACACTAATGCCCATCTGGGACCCTCCACCATGTACCATCCCTCTGACCCTATCCCTTTTTCTAATCCCAGCTCTTGTCATGTATTCACTAAACCGTCTGACCTTCCCCTCTCTAAAACTGAACATTCTGTGCTCAGCACAGAATGGATTATGTTTCATCCCCTTATGCCCTCACCTAAATGAATTTTGTCTCCATGCTCACTTCTTTGGGCAGGAGTCCTCCCCCATTCAACGGATTCTTTCACCCAGTACTCTCCCTCTATCTGGGCCTCTTCCTCCTTACCTGCTCTTGATCTTTTCATTGAGAACTGTAGATGTGACATTGGCTCCTCTCACCCACTCCACCCCTCCTCCTTCTGAACTTGTTGCATTCCATTCCTTCAGGTCCAACCCTAACTTTGTTATCAAACTTTCCAGCAAGGGTGGTGCTGTTGTTGTCTGGCGTAATGACTTCTACCTTGCAGAAGCCCAGCGCCAACTCTCTGACACTTCTTCCTACCTCCCCCTGGACCATGACCCCGCCACCGAACATCAAGCTATTGTTTCCAGGACTGTCACTGACCTCATCTCGTCTGGAACTCTTCCCTCCACAGCTTCCAACCTCATAGTCTCCCAACCTCAGCCCGCTTCTACCTCCTTCCCAAAATCCACAAACAGGACTGCCCTGGTAGACACATTGTTTCAGCCTGTTCCTGCCCCACTGAACTCATTTCTTCCTATCTTGATTCCACTTTCTCTCCCCTTGTCCAGTCTCTTCCCACCTACATTCGTGATTCCTCTGATGCCCTACATCATATCACCAATTTCCAGTTTCCTGGCCCTAACCACCTCCTCTTCACCATGGATATCCAATCCCTCTACACCTCCATCCCCACCAGGATGGTCTGAGTGCTTTCTACTTCTTCCTTGAACAGAGGCCCAAACAATCCCTATCCACCACCACTCTCCCCTGCCTGGCTGAACTTGTTCTCTCACTGAACAATTTCTCCTTTAACTTGTCTCACTCCCTCCAAATAAAAGATGTGGCTATGCGTACCTGCATGGACCCTAGTTACGCCTGTCTTTTTGTGAGGTATGTGGAACTTTCCTTGATCCAGTCCTGCTCAGACCCCCTCCCATAACTTTTTTTCAGTACATCAATGACTATTTCAGTGCCGCTTCATGCTCTCATCTGGACCTGGAAAAATGTTATCAATTTTGCCTCCAATTCCCACCTCTCGCTCCTGTTCACATGGTCCTCGAACACTTCCCTTCCCTTCTTTTACTTCTCTATCTCCATTTCTGGAGATAGACTGTCTACCAATATTCATTACAAGCCCACTGACTCTCACAGCTACCTTGACTACAGCTCTTCACACCCTACTTCCTGTAAGCACTCCATCCCATCCCATCCCCTCCACCTCCGTCACATCAGTTCTGATGATGCTACCTTCTAAAACAGCGCTTCTGACGTGCCTTCCTTCTTCCTGAGCTGAGGTTTCCTCCCCACTGTGGTTGTCAAGGCCTTCTGACCCATCTCCCGTATTTCTGCCCTCAACCTTTCCCCTCGCTCCCAGAACCATGGTAGGGATCACATTGTCCTCACTTTTCACCCCGCCCCCTCCCACCTCTTCAACAGAATAAAATCCATCACATTTTTACCTGTCTTCAGCCCTGAAGAAGAATCATATGCACTTGAAACGTTAACTCTGTTTCTTTCTCCACAGATGCTCCCAGACCTGCTGAGTTTTTCAAGCATTTTCTGTTTTCATTTCATATTTCCAGTATCGAGAGTATTTTGCTTTTAGTTATTCTTGGAACTCAGCCAGTCAATCATGATGAGGCCATCTGACAACTGTGCCCAAAGAAGGAGACATCCATTTTTCCAGATGAGAATGGAATAAGTTGCTGAATAGCTTTCTGATTTATTAATTTTTTAAATTGGAAAGTAGATAGTTGTTTCAAAAAGGAATATTAAAGGGTATGAGGATTGAACAGCATTTGAGGAATGGCTGAGGGAGAAAAGCACAACAACAGCATTTCTATATAGTCCCGTTAAGGTAATGAACAATCCCAAGGTGTTTCACAGGAGCATTATGAAACAAAGTATGACACCGAGCCACATAAGAATGTCTTAAGTCAGAAGACCAAATGTTTTGTCAAAGAGGTAGGTTTTAAGGAGTGCCTTAAAGGAGGAAAATGAGGTATAGAGGTGGAGATGCATAGGAGTAGAATTTTCAGAGCTTGGGGTCTAGACAACTGAAGGCATGCCTCCAAGTGGTAGAGCAATTAAAATTGGGGATGAACAAGAGGTCGGAATTAGAGGAGCACAGACATCTTGGAGGTTTACAGGGCTGGAGAAAAGGGCCATGGAGGGATTTGAAAGCAAAGATGAGAATTTTAAAATCAACACATCGCTTGACCAGGAGTCAATGTAGGTCAGTGAGCACAGGGGTGACAGGGAAACAGGACTTGGTGTGAGTTAAGATCCAGGCAGCAGAGTTTTAGCTGACCCCAAGTTTAGGGAGGCTAGAATGTGAGAGACCAGCCAGGACTGTAATGGAATAATTGAGTCTAGAGGTAATGAAGCCATGAATGAGTGTCTCAGCAACAGCTGAGCTGAGCTGAGACAGTGGCAAAGTCAGGCAATGTAATGGAGATGGAAATAGAAGGTGTTAGTGATGATAAATTGGAAGTCAGAAGCTCATCTCAAGATCAAATGTGACGCCAAACCTGTGAACAGGTTAACACCAGCACAGACTTCATACCATTTTTCTGTGATGTACAAGTCTAGGATCCTGTGGTGCATAGATTTTATAAAAGCTAGATTTGTTTAGCAAAATCACGGCCTTAAACAACAAAAACTATTGACTAGGCCTGTGCAAAGAGGCTTGAGGCTGCTTGTAACTAATTGACTACAACTTTTTGAATTCCAAAAGTAGATCTAAGGGATCGGATTTTCGTTCTTGAGGCAGGTAGCTTGAGTTTGGAATTTCCCAGCTCAGCACAGCCTCTTTGGAGGGGGAAGGTGCCTCGAATGGTGTGATTTGAATGTGGGATGGAGTCAGGCGTGTTGCCCAGTTGTTTTGTTAAATATTTGGCCCTCTAGCCCTCATCCCTAACCCCCTCACATACCTAACTATTCCCAATTCCCAATGCCCCATCTATGCGAACCCATGCTGCCTACCCACCCCTAATGGTCCCTCATACCCTCCATGCCAACCCATGCCCCGCACCTCCCCCCGTGGCCCTTATAGTCCCTATTACCAACTTAGTATCCATCATCTTTTACCCTTACAACCTCCATGCCATCTCACCCAGCATCCACCATGGCAGAGATGAAATCAAATAAAGCTCTAAATCTCTATTACAAAGTTCGCTATATAAAAAAAAATCATGAAAGCCTATTCAATATATTCAAATCCTCTCAAGTGTTTAACCCCTTTATAAAAATAAGCATTTGTATTCATATCCCTACATCAATTACAGGCATTATTTTAATAACTATTTTGTGTTGTGAATCAAATTGCGAATGTACAGCCCAGCACTATGATAATGATAGGTTATAGAAAGCAGTCACGCTGTAATAAAGCTATAATGGTAGCATTTAGGGTTATGTTAACACAAAGAGCTATTCAAACTGCTAGAACAGATTTTTTTTACTCTCGGACACAGGCAGTTTTTTTTTCAATTTTTAAAGGGCGGGGGCTTTAAATAACATGACAGCTCTACATACATCATTATCAAGAGCATTTGCGTTTCCTCCATAAAGTTGTGAAGCACAGACTGCAGGTTTAAGCCATTCCTAGAACGAAGATCAGGTTTGCTTGTCCTGTGCACTGAGCTTAATAGGTCCAGCCAATTTGTAATTTGTGCCTGTGAGCTTCACAGCCTGCCAGCCAAAATGGGATCTGCCGGAAATGGGGTTGGGACTTCTGGATCTAGGTCAGGTCCAGCATTTTTAAAGGTCTGTGGAGTCTCCACAACTCTGAAAATACGACCCAAAATTTCCATTTTCCAGATAAAATTTCTCTTTTCAGTTTCACATAATCCACACCCAGAATAGATCACACATCATTGCACACAACATGAGTACTGACACCTCTCGACAATATCCACAAACCAGGTGTTTGCTTCAGGGTCTGGGCTGATCCATGCAATGCCTGATTGGATGCTAAAAAAATGTCTCATCATAAAATCAATAACAATGCTAAAAAATAAGAGGACAACCTTATCTGACAGTAGTTGTTATAACAAACCCATCAGCCTTTTTCTCACTGTTTCTTGATATAAGTTCTTGATAATCCAACATTTTCAAGTAACCGTTCTGACGAAGAGTCATACGGACTCGAAACGTTAACTGTGTTCCTCTCCGCAGATGCTGTCAGACCTGCTCAGTTTTTCCAGCTATTTTTGTTTTTATTTTCAAGTAACCGTTCTCTTCAAAAACCTATGGCGAGTTTTTGCCAACACCATCCAATTCTGTCTACAAATCAACAAAATTTAATATCATTGCTATTCTTTGTATTACTCAATGATATAAAGTAAAGATCTGGCTGTTGCTTGATCTGCTCTGGTGAAAACCAGCTTGCTCTTCTTGGAGTTTATCTATTAAGGGTAATGGCACAGATGTACTTGTTGGGGCAGAGAGTGATGTAATGTAATGCCAGTTGTTACAATCACTTCTGTTCCATGGTGCAATGTTGTAGCTGTCTTTATCTTCATTGCTGTGTTTGTTTGTGAGTATACGTCATTCTAGTCATTCTGAGATAATGCATCTTGAGCTTTGTATATAGTTTAGTTGGTTGTTGATGGGTTCCCATCCAGAAGGGCATGTTGAGCTGTATCATCAACAATGTGTGCAACATCTTCTTTGCCAATTTTTTGGTGTTTCTGAGCAGATCATGCTTTTTTTTTTGCCAGTGCAATCCTCATGAAGCCAGTTCTTGGCCAACAACATTTACTAATGCCCAGCATGTCAATAGAGTAGTTTTTCATCTTGTTGATAACTTGTGCTAGTTTGTCAGCTTGAGGCTGGCAAGGTTTGTTACTTCCAGTAAGCAGTCTAAAACTTTGCCTGAACCTTGAGCAGGGGCTCTTCAAAGCACCAAACTCCTGTTATTGCAAGGTTTATTTTCTGTGCTGCAGTCCTCTAGGCAGATTCAGGATTGATGTCTCCCCAGTTCTGTTTCTGTAACAGACAATATTTTACATAGCAGGATTACTAGCCCTCCTTTTATCTGGGCTCGGGACCAACAGGGTGGGCTGTAATTAGCGCAATAAAGGCATGGATGAGCAGAGAACTTGGAAACCTAGACTTGTAAATGGCAACCGGGTCATTAATAAAATATAGGAGACATATTGAGAATGATCTTGTCGGCTTGGTCAGAAAAGTTGAGTCATACATCAAATGGTGCAAACATCTGAAGAAATACACCTGGGGGAGAATTTTCACCCCATTAGGGGGGGTGCTGAGTGGGAGCGGGCGCGGATGGGTGCGCAGCCGATCGCCGTCCGTGATTGGCTGCGTGCCGCCATTTTAAGTGGGCGGGCCAATTAAGATCCGCCCAGTGTGATGCATACCCAGAAACACTGTGTGCTCCCTGTGCAGGCGAAGGGAATAGGCTGAGTTGGGGCCTGTGCTCTTTTGAGCATACTGCGGAAGAGCGCAGAAATCTCTCTAAGGCACAGAGCTGCCTCAGGGAAATTAGCTTGATGTCAAAAATTTTAATAAAGAGAAAATTAAATTTGTAAGACATGTCCCCTCATGTGACAGTACCATATGAGCTAGGATATGTCAATGAACTTTAATAAAAAGTTTTATTCAATTTATAAACATTTCATGAAACCTCATCCAGTCTGTGGATGAGGTTTCATGATAAATGTGAAGGCTGCCTGGGCTCTCTGCCTGCCCGCCAACCTTAAGGTTGGACGGACAGCTCAGTTAATTACTTTAATTAGTTTTTCAGTGGTCTTAATAGGTGGGCACACAGCCGACTCCAGTGCATGCCCATCGAACTGAAGATCTGAATGACGCGTGGTGATGTCGGGATGCAGGCCTGACATCACCGCGCATCATTTTACACATCAGCCAGAGGAGCCCGCCCCCACACGCCGACCCGAAGATTCTGGAATGTGAACAAGTGGAAACATTGTATTCTCTCACTCACTTAGAGAAGATAACAAATAATGCTGCAGCTCTTTGTGGACAGCACTTGGTTCCTCAGTGTCCTCAATCCCAAGGAAAGGTCTGCTGCTGGCGTTTTAAGTGCCTGAGTGACAGAAGATATGGAGTGCCTGCCGAAAAAGAGGCAATGCAGAGATCTTGCTGGTGCTCCAGCTGGCGGCAAGACCCCGTTGCCTCAACAAGATTCTAGCCTTAGAATCCACTCATTGTAAACTCAGAGGCTGTTGCCATTGTCTCCAACTTGCCACTTCTTAGTAAAACGATCTAAACTATCCTTTGATCTCTAATAATCAAACCACCCAGGCTTACTGTCAGGCAGACTGCAGAACAGGTCATATGACTCCCTTCATTTACCCAAAATTTAAAGCTGCTGTCCCAAAGCATAATAATCTTAAAACCTCATTATTGTATCACCTCCCAACATAGTGATGAGCTTTTATAAATAATATCCAAAATATAGACCACCAACTGGCGGAAGAGATGTAGAGAAACAGCTTTGGAAAGAAATTACTGAGAGGTGCAAGAATTATAGAACAATTACATTGGGGACTTCAATTTTCCAAATATAGACTGGCATAGGAATAGTGCAAAGGGACAAGAAAGGCAAGAGTTCCTGGAGAGTATTCAAGATAATTTTCTGCAGCAGTATATTTACAGCCCAATGATAGGGCAGACACTGTTGGACCTGGCTCTGGGGAATGAGTTCGCCCAAGTGAATCAAAGATCAGTGGGAGAGCCTCTGGGGGACAATAATTATTGTATCATAAGGATTAGGTTGGCCATGGAGAAGGACAAGGAGCAATCCAGAGCAGGGATAATTAATTGGGGGAAAGCCAACTTCGATGGGATGAGAATGCATCTGAATCGAGTGAGTTGGAATCAAATGTTGGCGGAAAAGACAGTGGCTGAACAATGGGCTACCTTCAGAGATAGTATTGCAAGCAATGTCAAGGTATAATCCTTTGAAGGGGAAAGGTAGGACAAATATATCCAGAGCACCCTGGATGATGAGAGTGATAGAGGTGAAAATGAAAAGGAAGAAGTACGCGTATGACAGATGTCAGGTAGAAAATACAATGGAGAATCAGGCTGAATGTAGAAGGGTCAAAGGGGAAGTGAAAAAATTAATCAGAAAAGCAAGGAGGGAGCATGAAAAGAGACTAGCAGCTAACATAAAAGGGAATTCCATAAGCATGTAAATAATAAAAGGGGGGCTAAAAGAAAGAGTAGGGCCAATTAGGGATAAAAAAAGGAGACTTGCATGTGGAGGCAGATGAAATAGCAGAGCTATTAAATGAGTACTTTGCATCTGTCGTTACAAAGGAAGAAGATGCTACTCAGGCTGAGGTGAGAGAGGAGGTAACTGGTATACTCGAGGAATTTATAATGGAGAAGGAGGTGTTAGAAAGGCTATCTTTAATTAAAATTGATAAGGTACCTGGACCAGATGAGATGCATTCGAGGACACTGAGGGGGGTGAGGGTGGAAATTTCTTTATACACAGGGATGGTGCTGGGTGACTGGAGAATTGTGAATGTTACATCCTTGTTCAAAAAGGGGTGCAAAGATAATGCTGGCACCTACAGATCAGTCAGTTTGACCTCAGTGGTAGGGAAACTTTTGGAAACTTTCATTGGGACAAAATCAGTAGTCACTGAGACAGGTGCGGGATAATTAAGGAAAGCCAGAATGGATTCATGAAGGGAAAATCATGTTTAACTAACTTGCTGGAGTTATTTGAGGTGGTAACAGAGAAGGCTGACAAGGGCAATACTGTTGATGTGGTGTATATGGATTTTTAAAAGGCATTTGATACGGTGCCACACAATAGACTTGTGAGAAAAATTCTAGCTCATGGAATAAAAGGAAAAGTAGGCATTTGGATAAGAAATTGGCTGAGAGACAGGAAACAGAGTAATGATAAATGGTTATTTTTCAGATTGGAGGAAGGTTGGTAATGGAGCTCCCCTGGGGTTAGTGTTAGGATCCTTGCTTTTCTTGATATATGTTAATGACTTAGATTGTGATGTGCAGAGCATGATTTCAAAATTTGTTGATGATATGAAAATTTGAAATGTTGTCACCTGTGATAAAGATAGTCTTGAACTTCAGAATGACACAGACAAGTTGGTGGAGTGGTCAGACAAGTGGCAGATGAATTTCAATGCAGAGAAGTGTGAAGTGATTCATTTTGTCAGGAAGAATGTGGAGAGTCGATATAAAATAAAGGGAGAGACTCTAAAGGAGGTGCAGGAACAAAGGGACCTCAGTGTATGTGTACATAAGACATTGAAGATGGCAGGGCATGTTGAGAGAGCAGTTAATAAAGCATTTAGTATCTTAGAGTTTATTAATGGGGCATTGAGTGCAAGAGTAAGAAGGTCATGTTAAACTTGTATTAGACACTAGTTATGGCTCATCTGGAGTATTCTGTCTAGTTCTGGGCACCATACTTAAGATGAATTGGAGAGAGTGCAGAGGAGTATCACAGGAATGACCCCTGGGATAAACAACTGTAGCCATGAGGATAGACTGGAGAGGCTGGGTCTGTTTTTCTTGGAGAAAAGATGACTGAGAGGGGACTTGATAAAGGTATTCAAGGCCCTGAGGAGCATGGACAGGGTAAATAGTGAGAAATTGTTCCCACTCGAGTACGTCAAGAACTAGAGGGCACCGATTCAAAATAATGGGCAAAAGGAGTAAGTGTGATGTGAGGAAAGGTTTTTTTAACCCAGGGGGTGGTTGAAATCTGAAACTAACTTCCTGAGAGTGTGGTGGAGGTAGGTTTGATTGAGGTATTCAAAAGGGAATTGGATTGCTATCTGAAAAGAATGTGCAAGGTTATGGGGATAAGGCAGGTGTGTGGGATTAGGTAGAATGCCCTTTCAGTGAGCCAGTGTAGACTCTATGGGCCGAATGGCCTCCTTCTGCACAGTAAAGATTCTGTAATAACAACTTATAGCATTCTATTAACACTTTAACAACTAACTTAGTTATTCAGTTACTATGTGCAGCTCAATAATATTCTCCCCCTCAACATGCTATTGATTGTCCATTGAACAGTCTATCCCAGCAGCTTCACATTATTTAACCCGTATGAATCAAATAGTTAGATTTGAGTTCCTTTTTACTGTGATTCTTAAAGTCCTTCCTCTCAACAGCGGAGAAGTGGTTTTGTTGCTTGTAGCTTTCTTGTGCCAGTTAAGTTTTTTTTTAAGCCATTTTGTTTCCAGGTCCTTTGGTTAAAAGATGGCACAATTGATTCAACCTGGGAAACTTTGTCAAGAACAATATTGCTGACTTCTGATAGTCCCTCTGTTTTTTTCAATATAAGCAGGTGTAAGTTGTAGACTCAGAAAAAAAATATTTATCATGGAGCTTTTTCCCCTCTGGATTCAGTATTTCCTTTTCTTTTCCTTTAGAATCAGTCTGTGAACAATTTGATTTGCATTTTCTATCATGGATGTAGGTTTTTTAATGCCTGAAACCACAAAAAAAGTTTCAGCTAGGTAATCACATGGGTTGTCTTTCTCCTGTTTAAATGCAGGATTATGGTTCTTCTTTTCTGTTTTCAGAATCTTGTTGAGATTATGTTTATTTTCTGAAAGAAAACCTTGACATTTTTAAAATTTGCTCCTTCAGTTTTCTGCACTCTTCCAGTTTTTCTTCTTCTATTTAGTACGAGCTTTGTCCAGTTATTCCTAAGCAAGAAGCACAGCTTATTTTTACAGTTTCATTTTCCATTCCAGAGCTTTAATATGACCCCATAATTCTACTGCATTAGCTACAAACAAGTCCTTTTGCTTCAAAGCACTGTATTTCTCTGGTTGTCCATCAGCCTGGAGCTCTGCTGCTGTATTCTGTTTTGACACCTGTTTAAGTTTAAGATTCTGATTGATTGGAGTATGTCATTTTCAAACTTAATGTGGAATTCAATTGTATTATGACCATTATTTCCCAGTGGATCTTTTACTATGACATTACTAATTAACCCTGCCTCATTATACAATACTAGATCTAAAATAGCTCTGTTCCTGGTTGGTTCCACAATGTATTGCTCCAGGAAACTGTCATGAAAGCATTCTACAAACTCATCTTCTACACCACCTTTGCCAATTTGATTGGCCCAGTCTATATGAAGATTAAAGTCCCTCAAAACTATGACATTGCCTTTGTTACAAGTTCTAATACTTTCTTGATTAATGCTCTGTCCAAGAGTATAACTGTACTGTTAGGGAACCTCTGTCTAAAATACTCCTCCAAGACTTTTCTCACCCTTGCTATTCCTAATCTCCACACATACAGGTTCTATTTCCCGATTTTCTGAGACAAGATCCTTTCTCATTAATGTCCTTGTATCATTTTTTTATTATTAGGACTATCGCTCCTCCTTTTACATTCTTCCGTCTTTTTTAAATGTTGTATACCCTGGAATATATATTTCCCAACCTTGGTCACCTTGGAACGATGATTGGTAATGGTGATTAGACCTAAACTGTTTATCTCTGGTTTGTGTCACTAGCTCATCTATCTTTTTTTAAAAATTCATTTTACGGATGTAGGCGTCACTGGCTAGGCCAGCATTAATTGCCTATCCCTAATTGCCCTTGAGAAGGTGGTGGTGAGCTGCCTTTTTGAACCTCTGCAGTCCCCGTGGTGTAGGTACACCCACAGTGCTGTTAGGAAGGGAGTTCTAGGATTTTGACCCAGCGACAGGTATATTTCCAAGTCACAATGGTGAGTGGCTTGGAGGGGAACTTCCAGATGAGGTGTTCCCATGTGTCTGCTGCCCTTGTCCTTCTTGATGGTAGTGGTCGTGGGTTTGGAAGGTGCCGCCTAAGGAGCCTTGGTGAGTTTCTGCAGTGCATTTTGTAGATGGTACACACCATTGCTACTGTTCGTCAGTGGTGGAGGGAGCGAATATTTGTGGAAGGGGTGCCAGTCAAGTGGGTTGCTTTGTCCTGGATGGTGTCAAGCTTCTTGAGTGTTGTTGGAGCTGCACTCATCCAGGAAAGTGGAGAGTATTCCATCACACTCCTGACTTGTGCCTTGTAGATGGTGAACAGGCTTTGGGGAGTTGGGAGGTGAGTTACTCATTGTGGGATTCCTAGCCTCTGGCCTGCTCTTGTAGCCACAGTGTTTATATGGCTAGTCCAGTTCACTTTCTGGTCAATGGTAACCCCCCCCACGATGTTGATAGTGGGGGATTCAGCGATGGTAATGCCATTGAATGTCAAGGGGCAATGGTTAAATTCTCTCTTGTTGGAGATGGTCATTACCTGACACTTATGTGGCCTGAAAATTACTTGCCACTTGTCAGCCCAAGCCTGGATATCATCCAGGTCTTGCTGCATTTGGACATGGATTGCTTCAGTATCTGAGGAGCTGAGAATGGCGCTGAACATTGTGCAGTCACCAGCGAACATCCCCACTTCTGACCTTAATGATGGAAGGAAGGTCATTGATGAAGCAACTGAAGATGGTTGAGCCTCGGACACTACCCTGAGGAACTCCTGCAGTGATGTCCTGGAGCTGAGGTGACTGACCTCCAACAACCACAACCATCTTTGTGCTAGGTATGAGTCCAACCGGCGGTGAGTTTTCCCTGATTCCCATTGACTTCAATTTTGCTAGGGCTCCTTGATGCCACACTTGGTCAAATGCTGCCTTGATGTCAAGGGCTGTCAGTCTCACCTCACCTCTGGAGCTCAGCTCTTTTGACCATGTTTGAACCAAGGCTGTAATGAGGTCAGAAGTTGAGTGACCTCGGGGGAACTCAAACTGAGTGTCAGTGACCAGGTTATTGCTAAGCAAGTGCTGCTTGATAGCACTGTTGATGACCCCTTCTGTCACTTTACTAATGATGGAGAGTAGATTGATGGAGTGGTAATTGACGGGGTTGGATTTGTCCTGCTTTTTGTATACAGGACGTACCTGGGAAATTTTCCACATTGCTGGGTAGGTACCAGTGTTGTAGCTGTACTAGAATAGCTGGGTTAGGCGCGCAGCAAGTTCTGGAGCACAAGTCTTCAGTACTACTGCCAAAATATTGTCAGGGCCCATAGCCTTTGCAGTATCCAGTGCCTTCAGCCTTGCCTTGATATGACGTGGAGTGGATAGAAGACTGGCATCTGTGATGCTGGGGACCCCCATCTCGGGTCATCCACTCGGCACTTCTAGCTGAAGATTGTTGTGAAAACTTCAGTCTTATCTTTTGTACTGATATGCTGGGCTCCCCCGCGTCATTGAGGATGGGGATATTTGTGGAGCCTCCTCCTCCCATGAGTTGTTTAATTGCCCTCAAACCGTTCACAACTGGATGCGGCAAGATTGCAGAGTTTAGATTTGATCCGTTGATGTGGAATCGCTTAGCTCTGTCTATCACTTGCTGCTTCGGCTGTTTGGCATGCAAGTAGTTCTGTGATTTTGCTTCACCAGGTTGACACCTCATTTTTAGGTATGCCTGGTGCTGCTCCTGGCATGCCCTCCTGCACTCTTCATTGAACCAGGGTTGATCCCCTGGCTTGTCGGTAATTGTAGAGTGGGGCCATGAGCTGGGCCATGAGGTTACAGATTGCGATTGAGTATAATTCTGCTGCTACTGATGCCCACAGCACCTGGTTGCTTAGTCTTGAGTTGCTAGATCTGTTTGAAATCTATCCCTTTTAGCACGGTGGTAGTGCCACACAACACGATGCAGGGTATGCTCAAAGTGAAGACAGGACTTGGTCTCCACAATGACTGTGCGGTGGTCACTCCTACTGACACTGTTATGGACCAATGTATCTGGGTAGGCAGGTTGGTGAGGTTGAGGTCAAGTATGTTTTTCCCTTTTGTTGGTTCCCTTACCACCTGTTGCAGATCCAGTCTAGCAGCTATGTCCTTTAGGACTCGACCAGCTTGGTTTGTGGTGATACTTGATGGACGTTGAAGTCCCCCACACAGAGTACACTCTGCACCTTTGCCACACTCAGTGCTTCCTCCAAGTGCTGTTCGACATGGAGGAGTACTGATTCATCAGCTGATGGGGGATGGTAGGTGGTAATCATCAGGAAGTTTCCTTGCCAATGTTTGACTTGATGCCATGAGACTTTATGGGGTCCAGAGTCAATGTTGAGGACTCCCAAGGCAACTCCCTACTGACTGTATACCATTGTGCCACCACCTCTGTTGGGTCTGTCCTGCCGGTGGGACAGGACGTACTCAGGGATGGTGATGGTGGACTGGGACATTGTCTGCAAGGTACGATTCCATTTGTATGACTACGTCAGGCTGTTGCTTGACTAGTCTGTGAGACAGCTCTCCAAATTTTGGCACAAGCCCCCAGATGTTAGTAAGGAGGAGCTGAAGTTGCTTGAGCTACAGACCCTTACTGTAGATGTGGTTGCTATGGATTTCACAGGTGTCCACCAATGCCGACATGCTACAGCTTCTACAGATCACCTGCCCTTTCCATCTTTATTGTTTTATTTAACTAATTAAATTTCAATGTTTAGAAATATTACTCAATTGTTATCTTAGTTGTATTAAGAAATTTAGCTAGTTAAGCTATAAATTTAATGCAGTATTGATATTTCCCTAGTATCAGTTTTAACTACTACCCCATTTACAGGGATGACTTAGTGTATGAATGAAGTATAAACTGCCATTACCAGTAATGCTGTAAGGTGAATGCAACATTAGAGAACCCTAGATTAGAAAAGGTAATGAAGGTAATTAATGTAGCTGAAATTGAAATACACACGACAACACTATAACATGTTAATTGATTAAAGAAGAAACAATGTGAGGTAAGGAATACTTCCAGGGTAGGTAAAATTACAATTGATGTGCTGTCTTATTTAGATGCAGGGGGGTGATATTTGAGAGATTTTTTTGAATACCTGTAATTGTAAACTTGCATGATTAGAAATTAAAAGAGTTCCAACCTTAGAAGAACATTCCAAACTGCACCAGTATTTTAACTGTACCAGGCCTGTGTAAGTACATTGATTATATGTATTTATAATGTGTAAGTACACATTTTGAAATTTTATTTCAAGGTAGGTTCAAGGGTGGTCCTTCCTTAAAGGACATTTGTGTACCAGATGGTTTTTGATGGTCATGGTCACTATCCTAACTTTAATTTTAATTCTAGCTTTATTTAATTAACGGAATTTAAGTCTCGCAGCTGCCGTGGTGGGATTTTAACTCATGTCTCTGTATTATTAGTCCAGGTTTCTGAAATGGAAGTCTTGCTAAAGTTATACACAGTTTTGGTGAGAATGCATCTGGAATATTGTATACAGTTTTGGTCTTCTCATTTAGGAAAGGATATGCTTGCATTGGAGGTGGTGCAGCGAAGGTTCACTAAATTGGTTCCTGGGATGAAGGAGTTGTCCTATGATGAGAGGCTGAGTAAATTGGGCTTATATTCTCTGGAGTTCAGAAGAATGAGGCAATCTGATTGAAACCCGGAAAATTCTGAAGGCACTTGATAGGGTGGACACTGAGTGATTGTTTCCCTTAGTCGGGGAATCTAAAACATGGGGGCGCAGTCTCAGGACAATGGGGCTGATCGTTTAGGACTGAGATGAGGAGAAATTTTTTCGCTCAAAGAGTTGTATATCTTTGGAATTCTCTGCCCGAGAGGGTTGTGGATGCTCCATTGTTGAATTCATTTAAGGCTGGGATAGACAGATTTTTGGTGTCTCAGTGAATTAAGGGATATAGGGAGCAAGTGGGAAAATGGAGTTGAAGCCCAAGACCAGCCATGATCATAATGAATGGCAGAGCAGCTTGATAGACCACTGATCTACTCCTGCTGCTGTTTCTTATGTTGTTTTTGCTAGTCTAGTAACATAGCCACTATCCTACTATTCTCAGGCTTGAACCTTGCCTAACCTAAGGAGCACACATCTATGTAGTTGACGCTTAGAATTTTACCAGGTGTAATTATAGTCATATTACAGCAATACAAACTGTAGACCCCTCTGAGGCATGCAAATTCCATAAATGAACTAGACATGAGATTAGATTACGCATTCTGAAGAGGAGTCATATTGGACTCGAAATGTTAACTGCGTTTCTACCTCCATAGATACTGCCACACTTGAGTTTTTCCAGCGCTTTGTTTTTATTTCAGATCTCCAGCATCTGCAATATTTGGCTTTTATTCTAGACATTACTTTTATCCTGTTCTTTTATCCTGGTAAATAATAATTAATACATTGCACTCTCTGAAAACTGGCAGCCTTGGTATTGAGACCATGCCAGATTTTGGATTTTGCTGGATTTTGGGTCAGGCACTTTGGAGGGGTGGGTGGTTTGGGCCAATATAGGCTGGGTTGGATCAAGGGTCACTTGGAGCACGGGAAGATACGGGCGCGTAGATAGTGAAGCAATAATAAGTTTGGTGCCGTGCAGCGCCTAGCCAAATTGTCCAGGTAAATTAATTTTAACTGAGTTTAAAAAAAACAAAATGATGCATGGAACATTCTAAAATGTCTAATTTTTGGGCAACTCAATTTTTTAGATAGCTGGTTTTGAGACAGTGTGCCACTAGTTGTAACAGCATAACAGCTGAAGACAGGAAGTTAGAACACTATGTTCTGAGAAGGAACAAAAACCTGTTAAGTATTTTCTCAATTCAAATGTTAAATTAAATTTATGTTTGCTATTTGGAGACATAAGTGATGTTAATTTCATGACACAGTAATAAGTAAATTCTTTCTAAGTGCTTCATTTCCCCCAGTCCTACCCTAGCACAAAGGTGAGGTTACAAATTGTTCTGTGCAGCACACCTCGGCAAACATCCGCTGTTGCTTCAAAATCAAAAGCTGCATCACAATATTTTCAACATTTCCCTGAACACACCAAGGGCAGCTTTTGTTTATTGTAGTGTAGAAATGTGGGAATGGTAATATTGAAAAACTCCTATTCAGCATGTGAAGTTGAACTGTGCAAAACATTTTTTGTTCAAGAATTTTGAATTTCAAATAAATTGCAATTACCCCAATCGTATCTCTACATGATAAAACTGGCAGACACGTGGCAGATGAAATTTAATGTGGAAGAGTGTGAAGTGATGCATTTTGGAAGGAAGAATCAAAAGAGTCAATAAAAAGCAAATTATACAATTTTAAAGCTGATGTATGTGCACCAATCTTTGAAGATGGCAGGACAAGTTTTTTTTATTTGTTCATGGAATATGAACGTCACTGGGAAGTATTTATTACCCATCACAAGAAGGTGGTGGTGAGCTGCTGCCTTGAACCACTGCTGTCCCTGTGGCGTAGGTACACCCACAGTACTGTTAGGTAAGGAGTTCAATGTGACAGTGATATAGCAAGTAGGGAGATACTGATTTCCTCTGGCAAGTGTGTCAGTAACCAGAAGAGCTAGATTTAAAATAATTGGAGAAAGAACTAGAGTAGAAATGAAGGGAATATTTTTCACACGAGGTTGTTACAATCTAGAATGCTCTTTCTGAATGAGTGGTTGAAGCAGATCCCATAGGAACTTCTAAAAGGCAGTTGAACTTGAAGAGGATTAATTTGCAGGATTATGGGGAAAATTCTCGAGTGTGTGGTAAATAGGACAACTTTTTCAAAGGACCACACAGGCATGATGGAGCAGCTTGCTTCTATGCTACAAGATTTGATGATTCCATGATTGCCATCACTTTGTGTTCAGGTACCACAGTAAACAGAGTGAAAAGTTTGAGAACATTGACTCTTTGATTTAATTTCTAAAGTAGACTTAATTTCTAAAATTTTGCATTGAAATTCACTGACTGTTGGTAAGTACGTGATGAATGAGGAGGGATTGATGATGCCAGTGAGTGAACTTCTGTGCCAGTTTTCTCTGAGAGCAGCGATGGAGAAATAATCTGCTTTTTTGTTTCTGTAAAATGGCAGAAGATTTCTACTTATTGTTTGTGTCTGTGTGAATTGATTGTAGGAATCGGACTTTACACGTACATCTCAAGCAGTACCAAGTAAACTGCTCTGATTGGCTACTGAAGGTGATCTGTGGTGTGGTAGAGATCCGTACAGCCTATGCTACAGAAAAGAAGGCAAAGGCATGCCTGATATCGCGGCTCAGTTGTGAACAAGCCAGCACCGGTTTCTACGTACGAGGAACTGATGATGATGGGCATGTGTCCAACTTTGTTGAAACAGAACAGGTATTTTAAGAATAAATAAAGTCTTGCATTTACATAGTGGCTTTCATGACCTCAGGCTTGTGTGGAACCTAAACACCAGCATGCAGCTGCTGGATGGAATGGCCTTTTTCAAAGTTGCAGACATCATGTAATAAAATTTAACTCCAGATTGCATTGCAGTCTAAACATGCAGAACTAAACCTTGGCTTGATTCCAAAGAAGTGTTCTAATTGGCCCAGCCACAAACGATCTGGCTAAGAGCTGAGAGTTGACCTGTAGCTTGAATTGATCAATACCTTACAAAGTATTACAGTAAAAATATACAAACGTGGTTTTGCCTGATGATAGTATGTTATGATAAGTGTCGTATATGCTAATGATTTACCAGTTCCTTTACATGAGAATAAACTGAATTTATCAGTAATAGGGAATTGTGCTTTTTGGTGTGAATACAATGAATATTAATGACAAATGAGCATTATTTCTACCTTCATTACAATTGCTAAACCATATGGCTGTCTATTGAAAGTAATGCTGATAAAACAGTGACTCAATTTAGAGCTGGATTTTATGTTTCTCGGGGCGGGGTGAGGGAGGTGGAATGGAACTGAAGGGTCAGCTCGCTCCACCTCTGCCATCTCTGCGTGTCCAATCGAGCATGGATGGCAATTGGCAGGAAGAAGGCCAATTACAGGTGCAAAGAAAGCTTGCTTCTCAACCACAAACCTTGCTCCTTTCCAATCTTGCAGTTATCAACAGGGCCAGTTTTTCATGCCTGATTTAAGATACCTCAATGGGGTTCTTGTGGCTTTGAGTTACTATAAAAAATAATATAATGTTGAATTCAGCTACACTCACAGTGGGATATGAATCACACTTGATATGAACACATAGCTTGTGGGTTCTGAGAACCTGTAGTGTAGGCTGGAATGTCATGCAGCAGAGGAGTAATGGCTGCGGTCATGGCTAGAATTGTAAAGATGCCTGCTCTCAGGATCAGTCTTTATAATGCATTGAAGGTACAAAAAAGATAAGGAAAATCATTAAAAAAAACATACAGATGCTGCCACCATCCCCAGAAGAATCTGCTGGCACATGTTCAACAATGGTCCTGATGGCACCCCTTTGCTACCACCCTTGAGCAATCTCCTTTTAGTTGAGGTTTTTAGAATCCCAAACATTTTATGTCCGATGTCCGAAAAAGGCAGCTGCAATTAAAAATTGCTGATGATTGGGTTGTTAACAAGCTTAATACCTTGTCAATTAATGATTTCAAAATGGTGGGCTGCCAATTTCGGCATCTGTGCACCTTCTGTACTGTTGGAGACTGGCGTGATGTCACTAGCTGCTGACAGATGTCATCATTTTGAACTTTTCATCAGCATGGGATGGGGGTGGGGTTCCGCATGCCCAATTAGGGAACGTAAAATCCAGTGCTTGGTATCTGATTTAATGTTTATTGTGATATATATGTTAGTTGTCTATATTCCTGTTGTTCTGTTTAAAGATGGAATTGTTTAATGACCTGATAGGTGTGAAATAAGGCCACAGCCTGTTTAGCCTCAGAGGTTCCTGTGGCTGCTAACTGACCTTATTGGGAGTGTGAGCCAGCTATGGGAGGCCAGCAGATGTTTGGGCGCAACTCATGAATCATTTGTATATTTAAAGAAGCAGCTATACTTGGATTTAAGTGAGAAACACAAAGAATAAGGGAAAGCCAGGGCTAGTATAATAAAGTAATTTAAATGAACCAAAGTAAAATTGACATGCTAAGACATGCAGGGCAGCTCAGTCGAGTGGTATGTGTGTCCTGTAATACGTGGGAAGTCATAGACGTACTGGTGTCCTATACGGCTGTATGCGCAGGAAGTGCTGCCAGATGCAGAACCTAGAGCTCCAGGTTTTGGAGCTTGAGTGGCTGCTGGAGTCACTGTGGCACATCTGTGAGGCTTAGAGCTATGTGGATAGCACGTTCAGAGAGGTGGTCACATCACAGCTTAGGCGTCTGGAGGCAGAAGGAGAATGAGTGACCAGCAGGCAGTCAAAGAGAATCAGGCAGGCAGTGCAGGAGCCCCCTGGGCCCTGCTCATAAATCGGTTTTCTGTTTTGGAAGCTGGTGAGGGTGCTGGTTCCTCAGAGAGCCAAGTTTGTGGCACCACAAGAGACTTGGCTGTACAGGAGGAGAGATAGAAGAAAGAAAGAGCAATAGTGATAGGGGAGTCATTGGTTAGGAGAATAGACAGACTTTTCTGCGTCCATAGATGTGACTCCAGGATAGTATGTTGCCTCCCTGGTACCAGGGTCAAGGATGCCCCCAAGCAATTGCAGGACATTCTTCTAGGGGAGGGTGATCAGCCAGAGGTCGTGGTCCACATTGGTACCAATGACTTAGGTAGGAAGGGGGATGTGGTCCTGTGGTCAGAATTTAGGGAGCTAGGTTGAAGATTATCAAGCAGGACCTCAAATGTAGTAATCTCTGTATTACTCCCAGTGCCACATGCCAGCTCTGTAAATAAAGTTCACTGTTTCTTATGAGAAACCTGTCTGGAAAATCAAGTCCATAACAACTGGTGAGGAGGATAAATTGGTTCCGGCGCTGTCCCTCGCCCAGTGAATGTGAGTATCTTGTTTTAAACAGAAGAAAGGGAAAATATACTCACTAGGTATGCCATTTTTGGCAGGATTGACCCTTCGACTATCCACAGATGATTGAAATCAATATATAGTTTCTTTTTAAAGATGGTTTCTTTTTCCAAGCAAATGAAATAATGGTGGAGGAAATAAGGAAAGCAATTCTCCTCAGTGTCTGTGGGAGTAAAATTTATAATTTAACCCGTAGTTTGATGGCCCCAAATTCCCCCAATTTGAAGACCTTCAGTGAATTGGTAGACCTCATAAAGGGTTATTTTCAATCCAAACCCTCTGTAATCATGCAGAGGTTCAAATTTAATTTGAGAGTAAGAGCCCCAGGGGAGACCATAGCAACATACATAGCGCAGTTGAAACAGCTAACTGAACAGTGTGACTTTGGGGAGACCCTAAATGTTATGTTAAGTGATTGTTTGGTCTGTGGTGTGCACGATGATGCCATTCAACGACGGTTGTTAGCTGAAGTAAATATCGGTTTTAAAAGAGCATTGGAAATAGCGCTTGAGATGGAAAGTGCCAAGTGAGATTTGCAGGCCTTACAGGGTGTACAAAATGGCGTCGTTTTCCATCTGGGGTGGGAACAGACTGCTGGGTGTGGCGTGAAAACCAGAGAGTCAGCTGCGAAGTGGGAGAGAGTCCCTGTTACCCACAAATTTAAAACAATATACAGGAGATAGTTCAACAGCAAATCTGAAAATGAGTTGTTATCAATGTGGAAGTAACCATATCCCTGAAACTTGCTGTTTTAAAGAGGTGGAGTGCCATTATTATCATATAAGAGGGCACATACTGAAGCAGTGTAAAGCAGGATTGAGACATACTCCCAGGCAGCAACCTAAACTGATCGACGTATAAAATATGGAAGAACCAGAAACCACTAATTCCAATTTTTATTCTCTATTTAATGTGAAAGTAGGAAAACCAGAGCCAATCACTGTTACTCTGGAAAACCTTTGATTATGGAAGTGGATACTGTTGAATCAACCACTATAGTGGGGGAGCACACATTCAAATATTTAAACAAGGGTACTCAACAATTGAATATGGAGCAGACTTCAGCCAAATTGAAAATACATACTGGTGAAACTATACAAGTGAAATGTATTACCACTGTACCTGGTTATTACAAGCACCAGACAGCACAGTTCCCTGTGATTGTAGTGGAAGGTGAAGGACCAAGCCTTCTAGGTCATGATTGGTTAAAATAAATTAAACTAAATTGGTTTGAAATTTTCCAGCTGAGGGCTGGAGGACTGCCAGAGCTGCTAAAGAAATATGACAAGGCCTTTCGAGAGAAACTGGGGAAAATCAAGGGCCTGCAAGCTAAGATCTATGTTGACTCTGAAGCAATTCCTTGTTTTTTTTAAAGCCAGGCTTGTGCCTTGTGCCCTGAGAGAGAAGGTTGATACTGAATTAAATCATTTAGAGAAGCTGGGTATTATTCAGCCGGTTCAATTTTCAGAATGGGCAGCACCCATAGCCCCCGTCTTGAAACCGGATCAGACCATCCATATCTGTGGGGATTACAAGTTAACAGTAAACAGGGCTGCCAAGTTGGACAAGTAGCCTATCCCCAGGATCGATGATCTGTTTGCCAAGTTAGCAGGAGGGAGAACTTATGCATGACTCACATCTAATTTAGTAAATCAGCAACTGGAAATGGATGATACAGCCCGAGGATTTGTAACCATAAACAAACACAAAGAGTTGTATCAACGTCCATGCCTGCCTTTCAGTGTTTCTTTGGCCTGTGTGATTTTCCAGAGTACAATGGAAAGCATGCTGCAAGGATTACCTCAAGTTGTGGTCTACCTGGATGACGTTCTATATACTGGGCTAACAGAAGCGGAAGACTTATCTAACTTGGAAGAGGTCTTAAAATGATTCTTGGAAACAGGCGTGTGCTTGAAAAATGAAAACTACTTTTCAGGCAAGTGAAGTCGTTTACTTGGGCCACCGGGTAGATGCCCAAGGGTTAAAGAAGAAAATGTCAATGCAATTTAGGAGGCATCCTCATCTACAAACGTCTTGGAGCTCAATTCATTCTTGGGTATGGGAAATTACTATGGTCGACTCCTACCCAACTTATCAAAAGTCCTAGCCCCTGTACATTCATTAAAGAAAAACAAATGTTGGTCTTGGAAGTCACCTCAAGAAGAAGCCTTCAGGAAAGTTAAACAGCTCTTGCACTCTTTGAACTTCTTAGCACACTATGACCCAACAAAAGAATTGGTGCTAACTTGCGGCATATCCCTCTATGGTATGGGACTGGTACTATCTCACAAGATGGATGACACTTCAGAAAGTCCAATAGGCAATGTAACCAGAACCCCCTCTACGGCCGAGAAGGGTAATTCACAAATCAAGAGAGAACAATTATCGATTATCTTTGGAGTTAAAAAATTCCATCAGTATGTACATGGCTGACACTACTATTGTATCTGATCACAAACCATTCTCGGGTGTGTTTAGTGAAGAAATAGCTATCCCTCCCATAGCTTCCACAAGAATTCAAAGATGGGCTTTGATTTTATCAGCGTATGAATACACTTTTGTACACAGACCAGGGATGCATGGAGCCAATGCAGATGCCCTATGTCACCTTTGCAGGAAAGCATTGAACATGCTCCAACTCCACAAGAGATCGTATTAGCGATGAATTTCCTGCATTCTTTGCCAATCTGCGCAAGACAAATAAGAAACTGGATGAACCATGATGCAGTTTTATCTAGAGTATGAGACCACG
This sequence comes from Carcharodon carcharias, assembly GCF_017639515.1. NCBI lineage: Eukaryota > Metazoa > Chordata > Chondrichthyes > Lamniformes > Lamnidae > Carcharodon > Carcharodon carcharias. The sequence goes on along the minus strand of NC_054468.1, from coordinate 155,632,985 downwards.
TATTGAAAGGATGGTCCCAGGAATCAGTCCTCAAAAATTGAAGCCATCCTTCACTCTAAGGAGTGAATTGAGTAGTCAGGATGGTGTCATATTATGGGATGCATGAGTCGTCGTTCGTTCACAAAGAAGGGAACCGCTCTTAACTGAGTTGCATAGCGCACATCCTGGAATTTACAAAATTAAAATGCTTGCAAGGAGCTGTATCTGGTGGCAAGACATTGACAATGATATAGAAGAAATGGTTAAACACTGTCTCCAGTGCCAGCAGCTACAGAAGTTGCCTGTTGCAGCCCCACTGCATCCGTGGGAATGGCTGGGTTTACCCTGGGTGAGACTGCATATAGATTATGTCGATCCATTTCTAGGCACCATGTTTTTACTAATAATTGATGCCCATTTCAAATGGTTAGACATGTATTAAGTTAGATTGCCAACGTCAGGTGCGACTATAGAAAGGGTAAGTCAAAGTTTTTCTATACATGGATTCCCAGAAGTCATTGTCTCAGACAATGGTACTGCATTCACTAATGCTGAATTTCAAACATTCGTGAGCCTAAATGATATCAAACACATGAAGACAGCAGTGTATCATCCGTCATCTAATATATTGGCCAAAAGACCAGTACAAACTTTTAAAGTTGGGATGAAAAATTATCGGGAGGATCATTGGAGACTAAACTTTCACATTTCCTGTTTCACTATAGAACGACCCCCCACAGTACCCAGGTTCAAAGTCTTCAAAATTACATACAAAGTGCTGCCTTTGTAGGAGATTAAGCCTGGTACTTCCAAATTTGGAGGGAAAGGTAGAGAACAGTCAAGGGAATCAAAAAGTGACTCATGATTTGCATAGTTGAGAATGAGAATTTACTGTCGGTGAAAGTACGAAACTTCGATTGAATTGGTTGTAATAGATTCTGCGACTGAACAATTGTTGTACCACGTAGAAGTGGAGGGCCGGATCACCCTAAAGCTCGTGGGTCATTTGAGAAGAAGGGAGATACCCCAACAAACAGATGTTCCACCTGTAACCATTGTAGAACTGTGGTTCTCGTTGTGATTGATCAACCAAGGATGCAGATACCCGATATCTGTGTCGGAGTGGATAACACTGAACTGCCTGAGCCTGAGGAGGTGCCTGAGGAGGTACCTGATGTTGCTGCAGTTCCAGAAAATGAAGATTCAGTAAGAGATTCTAAAGTCGTGGAACTACAATGTTCCACCCGGATCAGGAAACCACCGGAAAGACGGAAGTTATAATTTCATAACCAGTGTATATATTTATAATGTCATGAATGTAGTTGTTCTTGTAAATACAAATTGTAAAAAAATTAAAGGGGGTGGAATATAGTAACTGGACCTTTAAGAAATGTAGTGACTGTAGCTTTAAGACTTATTGTACTATGTAGTATCATGTGACAGTGTGAACAAATTAGTCCAAAGTGCAGGAACCTTAGGGGTAGAGTTTGTGTCTAGTTGTGTTTCTTGTTGGAAGCATGTAACTGCTGCTGAAGTCCTGTAAATAAAGTTCACTGTTCTTATGAGAAACTTGTCAGGAAAATCAAGTCCATAACAATTAGGAAGAGCCACCATGGATTTCTAAAGGGGAAATCATGTATAACTAACTTGCTGGAGTTTTTTGAAGAGGTAGCAGAGAGGTAGGTGAGGGTAATCCTGTTGATGTGATGTACATGGATAGTAGCAACGTAGATACAAAATTGGCTGAGTAATAGGAAACAGAGGCTAATAGATATTTTTCAGGCTGGGGGAAGGTTTAGAATGGAGCTTCCCAGGGGTCAATATTGGGACCCTTGCTTTTCCTGATATATTAATGATTTAGATCTTGGTGTGCAGGGGACAATTTCAAAGTTTGCAAATGAAATGAAACTTGGGAGCATTGTAAACTATGAGGAGGACAGTGTTGAACTTCAAAAGAACATAGACAAGTTGGTGTGGGCAGATAGGTGGCAGATGAAGTTCAATTACAGGAAGGACGTAATAGCTCTGGAGAGAGTGAAGAGGAGGTTTACAAGAATGTTGCCAGGGTTAGAAAAGTGTAGCTACGAGGAGAGATTGGATAGGTTGGGGTTATTTTCCTTAGAGCAAAGAAGGCTGAGAGATGTCTTGATTGAGGTGTACAAAATTATGAGGGGAATAGATAGAGTGGACAGGATAAAATTGTTTCCCTTGATGGAGAATTCTAGAACCAGGGGACATAGATTCAAGATAAGTGGCAGAAAGTGTAGGGGGGACATGAGGAAGAACTTTTTTACACACGGGGTAGTGGGTGTCTGGAATTCGCTGCCCAAGTTGGTGGTAGAGGCAGAAACTCTAAACTCTTTTAAAAAGTACCTGGATGTGCACCTAAAGTGCTGTAAGCTGCAGGGCTATGGGCCAAGTGCAGGAAGGTGGGATTAGAAAGGGCACCTAGGTGTTCTCGGGCTGCATGGACAAGATGGGCTGAATGGCTTCCTTCTGTGCTGTAACTTTTCAATGGTTCTGTGGTTCTAATGCGGAGAAGTGTGAGGTGATGCATTTTGGCAGCAAGAGCATGGAGAGACAATATAAAGGAAGGGGTATAATTCTTAAGGGTGTGCAGGATTAGAGGGACCTAGATGTAAATGTGCATAGATCATTGAAGGTGGCAGGACAGGTGGAGACAGCAGTTAATAAAGTATACACTATCCTGGGCTTTATTACTAGGGGCATAGAGTACAAGAACAGGGAGGTTAAGATGAACTTATGTAAGAAACTAAATTTTAAGAGACCCTTTTTTTACTCAGTTCTGTTGAAGAGTCATACGGACTCGAAACGTTAACTGTGTTCCTCTCCGCAGATGCTGCCAGACCTGCTGAGTTTTTCCAGGTATTTTTATTTTTGTTTTGAATTTCCAGCATCTGCATTTTTTTGTTTTTATATAAGAGACTAGTTAGACCTCAGCTGGAGTATTGTGCACATATCTAGGAAAGATGTTGAATGCATTGGAGAGATTGCAGAAGGGGTTTACAAGAATGGTTCCAGGGATGAAAAACTTGAATTACGCAGATAGATTGGAAAGGCTGGGACTGTTTTCCTTGGAGAGGAAAAGGCTAAGAGGAGATTTGATAGACATGTTCAAAATCATGGGGGTGCTGGATAGAGTAGATAGGGAGAAACTGTTCCCACTCGTAAAAGGATTGAGAACAAGAGGGCAAAGATTTAAAGTGATTTGCAAGAGAAGCAATTGTGATGCAAGAAAAAAACATTTTCACACTGTGAGTGGTTTGGGTCTGGAATGCACTGCCTGGAAGTGTGTGGAGGCAGGTTCAGTCAAGGCATTCAAAAGGGCATTAGATGATTATTTAAATGGAAAAATGTGCAGGGTTACAAGGGAAAGGCAGGAGAATGGCACCAAGTCATAATAAAAACAAAAATACCTGGAAAAACTCAGCAGGTCTGGCAGCATCTGCGGAGAGGAACACAGTTAACGTTTCGAGTCCGTTCGTTAACTGTGCTCCTCTCCGCAGATGCTGCCAGACCTGCTGAGTATTTCCAGGTATTTTTATTTTTGTTTTGGATTTCCAGAATTCACAGTTTTTTGCTTTTATCTAAGTCATAATGCTCATTTAGAGTGCTGGTGCAGACACGATGGGCCATATGGCCTCCTTTTGCATCTTAGCAGTCCTGATCCAAAGCGGATTCAAACTTGCACCAAGATTTGAAGTGGATCCTATAGAAATTTGGGCCTAGAAATTCAGCTATAACTTTTGGGTGGTTAACAGCCTACAAAGCTCCCTATATGACAGGGACATTGATTACCCGCCATATTTGATCAGGTTGATCTACTTGCAGCATGAGCACATACCTGAAATATTTAACTGGGGAAATTATTAAATTATTAGGACCCATTTTCAACTTTTGATTGCTTCAGCTCTCTTGCCATGTGCTGAATTTTCACATTCAAAAACGCTACCCAGCGGGAGAGCCCCCATATTCACCTCAATGTGGATTAGGGAGAAGCAGGGGCATTCCTCCTGACCTATTGGAAAAGAATGCAGGCTGTTGCTGATTGCTGGTACCACACTGTTCTCTCACCCCTCAATGCTCCCCTACCACCACCTCCCAGGGAATTTGTAGACCAGTAACAGTTGAAATCAGCATGGGTATCTAACATTCATTTCAGAAATTAAGGTGTATTAAGTTAGAAACGCAGAACCTTTTTTAATAGTTTCATTTTACTGATATCTAATTTGGGATGTTTTTGCCTGTGTCATGGAATTTTTTTTTTTGGTTTCAATCTAAATTTATCATTCTTTTCTGATCCTAGGTAATTTACTTGGATGATGCAGTGTCTTCCTTTGTCCAGATACGAGGATCAGTCCCATTATTTTGGGAGCAGCCCGGAGTGCAGGTAATGTGGTACTGGTTTAGATTTTCTTGTTCAAATCAAGAAATTCTCTGCACTGTGTATATATAACTGAATGAAATATAAGTACAGGCAGAGATAGGAGATTGCAGCTTCATTTGGTGGCAGTTGATAATTGCATTACCTATTTAAGCTTTGTTCTTGTGGTTTATTCTCATCAGAACTGTTTTCTTTGAATGACAACCATTGTACACACTAGGGTACTATTATATATAATTTTAGTCATCTAGCTCACTCGTTCAAAAAGCTTCCAAAAATAGAAACAAAATTCAATTCATTACCATCCACATTCATTTTCTTTGTTATGTTAAGCATACATGCCATGTTTGTTTATATTAAACTGTTGGAACTGAATGATGTCTCACCCACAAATTATCAAACATTATCAATGTCAGATAGAATTTCTGAACTACAGTTAAAACATTATAATGATCAGGAGAAGAAATATAGGATAAATGGCGCTTGCAGGTGAGATTGATTTAAGTTAGGGAAATTTGTGCAGAGTCTTTTTGACCTTCACATTTGAATCCAGTGACCAGATGAGGTTGAAACTTCTGGAGATGGTGAGAGTTGCCGTGGATGGCTGTCAGTATCTGATACACCTATACTGAAGACCTGAACTTTCAACAAAGCCTCATAACCATGCCTTCTTAGCTGGAGAAGTTAGCATGTCTATCCAATCCAGAGCAGTTCTGGGGCATGGATGAGAGTGTCTCTATCAGCCAGACCTAGTTTAGCTCAGGAGTCGTGTGAGGTGTGGCTGCTGCCATTGACAATTGATTATTTGGAGCCGTAGGTGGAGTTGTGTAGCAGTGAGAACCAAAGATTGGGGACCACCTAAGGAAGGTGGCATGTATCCTTGCAGATATCTGCAATTCATGTAAGTCCCTTAACCATAGTTAACTGTTGAGTTCATTGGGGTGAAAAATTAATCACTGCAGGACACCAGGACAGGGATCACGACACAAACAGAATGTTAAATCCATGCTGCCTGTTGATTAACATGCTTGCTATGTATAGCTTGCATTAGGTTGCATTATCGAGTATATACGAGGCTGAGATCGACATTTTTTTGTCGACAAGGGAGTCGAAGCTTATGGGGTCAGGCAGGGAAGTGGAGTTAAGGCCACAATCAGATCAGCCATGATCTTATTGAATGGCAGAGCAGGCTCAATGGGCCGAATGGCCTACTCCTTTTTCTTATGTTCTTAAGATCACTAACTGTGCTGGTCATTGGCTGCAGACACTAGGAGCTGGGTTCCAATTGGGTGTCCATGAGGCTACCTAATGCAGCCAGCACATTTTAAAAGGGAGGTGCATTGTGACTGCAACAATGGGAAATTGTGAGTTCAAAGGCTAAAGGAAGCTTTCCAGGTATGAAAGTGGTTACTGTTGAGATGACTATCAAGAGCATGGTTGCTTGGACATGGATGCAGTACAAGAAGACGTTTAATTATCCGACCGTAGTTGTCACAACTTCAAATGCGCTATCATTTACAGAAACATAGGAGCAGGAGTAGGTCATTTGGCCCTTCAAGCCTGCTCTGCCATTCAATATGATCAAGGCTGATCCTCTATCTCAACACCATACTCCCGCTCTCTCCCCATACCCCTTGACGTCTTTAGAGTCAAGAAATCTATCTATTTCCTTCTAAAATATATTGAGTGACTTGACCTTTATAGCCTTCTGTGGTAGAGAATTCCACAGGTTCACCACCCTCTGAGTGAAGAAGTTCAAAGAACAAAGAAAAGTACAGCACAGGAACAGGCCCTTCGGCCCTCCAAGTCTGCGCCGATCATATTGCCTGTCAAACGAAAACATTTTGCACTTCTGCGGTCCATATCCCTCTATTCCCATCCTATTTATGTATTTGTCAAGCTGCCTCTTAAACACCCCTATCGTACTTGCTTCCACCACCTCCTCTGGCAGCGAATTCCAGACTCTCACTACCCTCTGTGTAAAAAACTTGCCCTGCACATCTCCTCTAAAGTTTTCTCCTCTCACCTTAAATCTATGTCCCCTAGTAATTGACTCTTCCACCCTGGGAAAGAGCTTCTGACTATCTACTCTGTCCATGCCACTCATAATTTTGTAAACTTCTACCAAGTCGCCCCTCAATCTCCGTCGCTCTAGTGAGAACAATCCGAGTTTCTCCAACCTCTCCTCATAGCTAATAACCTCCAGACCAGGCAGCATCCTGGTAAACCTCCTCTGCACCCTCTTCAATGCCTCCATATCCCTCTGGTAATGTGGTGACCAGAATTGCACGCAATATTCCAAGTGTGGCCTAACCAAGGTTTTATACAGCTGCAGCATGACTTCCCAGCTTTTATACTCAATACCCCTGCCGATGAAGGCAAGCATGCCATATGCCTTCCTGACTACCTTATCCACCTGCGTTGCCACTTTCAGTGACCTGTGGACCTGTACACCCAGATCCCTCTGCCCGTCGATGCACTTAAGGGTTCTGCCATTTACTGTATAATTCCTACATGTATTAGACCTTCCAAAATGCATTGCCTTGCATTTGTCCGGATTAAACTTCATCTGCCATTTCTCCACCCAAGTCTCCAACCGATCTATTTCCCATTGTATCCTTTGATAATCCTGTTCAATTTCTGCAACTCCTCCAACCTTAGTGTTGTCTACAAACTTACTAATTAGCCCAGTTACATTTTCCTCCAAATCACTTACGTATATTACAAACAGCACTGATCCCTGCGGAACACCACTAGCCACAACTCTCCATTCAGAAAAGCATCCTTCCACTGCTACCTTCTGTCTTCTATGACCAAGCCAATTCTGTATCCATCTTGCCAGCTCACCTCTGATCCCGTGCGACTTTACCTTCTGTACCAGTCTGCCATGAAGGACCTTGTCAAAAGCCTTACTGAAATTCATGTAGATAGCATCCACTGCCCTTCCATCGTCGATCATCTTTGTCACTTCCTCAAAAAACTTGATCAAGTTAGTGAAACACGACCTCCCCTTCACAAAACCATGCTGTCTCTCACTAAAATGCCCATGTGCTTCCAAATGGTAGTAAATCCTGTCACGAAGAATCTTCTCCAATAATTTCCCTACCACTGACGTAAGGCTCACCGGCCTGTAATTTCCTGGATTATCCCTGCTACCCTTCTTAAACAATGGAACAATATTGGCCATTCTCCAGTCCTCTGGGACTTCACCCGTAGCCAGTGAGGATACAAAGATTTCTGTCAAGGCCCCAGCAATCTCCTCCCTTGCCTCCCTCAGTACTCTGGGGTAGATCCCATGTGGCCCTGGGGACTTATCCACCTTAATATTCTTCAAGACACCTATCACCTCTTTTTTGATCTCAACATGATCCAGGCTATCTACAAACTCTTCCCTAGACAAATCGACCACTAAGCCCTTCTCTTTGGTGAATACTGATGAGAAGTACTCATTTAGTATCTCTCCCATTTCTTCTGGCTCCACACACAGATTCCCACCTCTGTTCCTGAATGGGCCTACCCTTTCCCTGGCTACCCTCTTGCTTTTTACATATGTATAAAAGGCCTTGGGATTTTCCTTAATCCTGGTTGCCAATGACTTTTCGTGACCCCTTTTAGCCCTCCTGACTCCTTGCTTAAGTTTCTTCCTACTTTCTTTATATTCTTCACGGGCTTCATCTGTTCCCAGCCTTCTAGCCCTTACGAATGCTTCCCTTTTCTTTTTGACTAATCTCACAATATCCTTCGTTATCCAAGGTTCCTGAAACTTGCCATACTTATCCTTCATCCTAGCAGGAACATGCTGGACCTGAATTCTTATCAACTGACGTTTGAAAGCCCCCCACATGTCAGTTGTTGATTTGCCCTCAAACATCCACCTCCAGTCTAGATTCCTCAGTTCCTGCCTAATATTGTTATAATTAGCCTTCCCCCAATTAAGCATCTTAACCTGAGGGCTCCTGTTATCCTTATCCACCAGTACCTTGAAACTTATTGAATTATGGTCACTTTTCCCGAAATGCTCCCCTACTGAAACTTCGACCACCTGGCCGAGTTCATTCCCTAATACCAGGTCCAGTATTGCCCCTTCCTTAGTTGGACTATCTACATATTGTCTCAGGAAGCCCTGCTTGGATGCACCTTACAAATTCTGCACCATCCAAACCCCTAGCATTCCTCTTCATCTCAGTCTTAAATGGCCTACCCCATATCCTGAGACTGCAACCCCTTGTTCTAGACGTCCAGTCATAGGAAACGTCTTTCCTGCATCCAATCTCTTCCACCCTGTTAGAATTTTATACATTTCATTGAGATCCCCTTTCATTCTGCTAAACTACAGTGAATACAGGCCTAGTCATCCTAAACCCTCCTTATACGACAATCCTGCCATCTCAAGAATCAGTCTGGTGAACCATTGGTGCACTCCCTCTGTGGCAAGTATATCCTTTCTTAGGCAAGGAGACCAAAACTGCACACAATATTCCAGGTGTGGTCTCATCAAGACCCTGTACAGCTGCAGTAAGACATCCTTGCTCCTGTACTTAAATCCTCTTGCTGCACCTGCATGCTTGCATTCAGTAATCGTTGAACACCCAGGTCCCTTTGTACATCAACATTTCCCAATCTATCACCATTTAAATAATACTCTGCCATTCTGTTAAAATAGATAACTTCACACTTATCCATGTTATGCTGCATCTAACATGTATTTGCTTACTCACTCAACCTGTGTATATCACTTTGAAGCTTCTTAACACCCTTCTAATCGTTCATATTAACACCTAGTTTTGTGTCATCAGCAAACTTGGAAATATTACATCTGGTTCCCTCATCCAAATCATTGATATATATTGTGACTAGCTGAGCTCAAGCACTGATCTCTGCTGTACCTGACTAGTCACCGCCTGCCATTCCGAAAAAGACCCATTTATTCCTACCCTCTGTTAACCAATTCTCAATCCATGCCAATATATTACCCCCAATCCTATGTGCTTTAATTTTACACGCTAACCTCTTATATGGGACCTTATCAAAAGCTTTCTGAGAATCTAAATATGCCACATCTGCTGGTTCTCCCTTATCAATTCTGCTAGGTATGTCCCCGAAAAACTCCAGTAGGTTTGTCCAACATGATTTCCCTTTCATAAATCCATGTTGACTTTGTCTAATCCTGTTGATATTTTCTAAGTGTCCTGTTATCACATCCTTTATAATAGACTGGCATTTTCCTTACTACTGATGTTAGGCTAACCGGTCTGTAATTTCTGTTTTCTCCCTCCTTTTTTTAAATAGCAGGATTACATTTGCCACCCTGCCGGGATTGTTCCAGGGTCTACAGAGTTTTCGAAGATGACAATCAATGCTCTTCCCTTATTTCCATAGCCACCTCCTTTAGTTCCCTGGAATGTAGGTTATCAGACCTTGGGGATTTATCGGCTTTGAGTCCCATTAATTTCTCCAGCACTATTGTTTTAGTAATACTAATTTCCTTCAATTCTTCCTTCTCACTAGACCCTTGGTTCCCAAGTATTTCTGGGAAGTTATTTGTGTATTCTTCTGTGGAAACAGAACTAAAGTAGTTGTTAAATTGCTCTGCTATTTCCTTATCCTTTATTACAAATTCTCCCACTTCGGACTATAAGGAACATATATTTGCCTTCTCTAATCTATTTCTTTTTACTAATTATAGAAGCTTTTACGGGCTGCTTTTATGTTCCTTGCAAGCTTACTCTCATGCTCTATTTTTCCCCTCTTAATCTCTTGGTCCTCCTTTGCTGAATTCTAAACTGCTCCCAATCCTCATGCTTGCTACTTTTTCCAGTAACTTTATATGACTTGTCCTTGGATCTAATACTATCCTTAATTTCTTTTGTTAACCATAGTTGGATCGCTTTTCCTGTTGTTTATTTGCACCAGAAAGGAACGTATAACTTGTAGTGCACGCATTTCTTCCTTAAATATTAGCCATTGCCTATCCACCGTCATTTAATGAAGTTCCCCAACATATTGTAGCCAACTCACCCCTAGTATCTTTGTAGTTCCCTTTGTTTAGATTTAGGACCCTAGTTTCAGATCAGACTACTTTACTTTCTGTCCTAATGAAGAATTCTATCATGCTATACTCACTGTTCCCTAAAGGACCGCGCAAAACAATATTATTAACTAACCTCTTCTCATTGCACAATACCTAATCTAGCCTATTCCCTAGCTGATTCCTCGGCATACTGCTCTAAAAAACCATCTTGTACACATTCTATGAATTCATCCTCCACAGTATTATTGCTAATATGGTTTTCCCAATCTATATGTAGATTCAAGTCACCCATGATACTGTAGCACTCTTGTTACTTGCATCTCTAATTTCCTGTTTAATGCCTTCCCTTACTTTACCTCTAATGTTTGAGGCCTATAGACACCTCCCACTAATATTTTCCCCCTACTGTTGCTTCTTAGCTCTACCCAGACTACATGAAATTTTTTGAGCCAATATGGTTGCACTGATTTCATCCTAAACTAACAACGCCACCCCACCTCCCTTTCCTTTTTGCCTGTCCTTCCTAAATATTGAATATACTTGGTCACCCTGCTGCCATGTCTCCGTGATCGCCATCATATTGTACGCAGTAACATCTATTTGCGCTGATAATTTATCCTCCTTATTGTGAATGCTCTGTGCATTGAGATACCTTGCCTTCAGACTTGTCTTTTTAACATTTTTACACATCCTTTGTTGTACTATGTTTCTATTTGCTGCTAGCCCTTGTTTCCTCTACCTTCCACTTTCTCTGCTTTCTACTTTTCTGTCTTTCATTCCTATCTTTGTTTCCCTCTCTTGTGTCTCCCTGCTCAGGTTCCCAACCTGCTGCCATTCCAGTTTAAATCCTCCCCCACAGTACCAGCGAATACCCCTGCGAGGACATTGATCCTGGCCCTGCTGCGGTGCAACCCAAATCCCTCCCTCCCTATGCATCTCTCCAGCCATGCATTCATCTGGTCTATTCTCCTAATTCCTGATGTTGCTAGCGTGAGGTATTGGGAGTAATCCTGAGTTTACAACCTTTGCGGCTCTTCTTTTTAAAAACAATGCATCAACTATCTCATTGGTGTTATGACGCAGCAGATGATGTGTGCCAGGCAGACCAAATCCATGAGGGAAACTTGATTGCAATATCACAATGGTTTTGCAATTTGTATTTATTTCGATATGCATGCACTGAATTCAGAAGTAATTAGTCCACCAAGACTTTTAGAGATTTTTAAAAAACTAAATTAAAATATTTATTAACAAAAGAAAAGATTTCAAGCACATACATAGGACTACAAATTATTTACTATTATAATAACTCCTAAAATTCCTAATTAACTTGACTCTCAGTTATACCCCCTTTAAGGCAATGGTACAAAAATAGATTTTAGATTTTAAACAGATCCAGCAAATTAACACAATACCCTGGACAGTGGAATTCCAAGTGGCTTTTCTCCAGCTTCAGATTTGGTAGACAGCAGACTTATGCACAAATGCTGGAAGCTTTTATGACTATTTCATACACTTCAGTTAGATCTCACAAGGCCTTCTCCTGTCACATAGCCTCATTCTCCTTTATATATGTTTCTCTCTTTTTAATATGTGAATTCCTTTGTTGCGTATGTCTTTGAAACTGTATCTTACTCACAAAATTCAAAACTTCCATGTTGCTACTATTTATTATCAGGAACCTTTGGGAAAAATAAACACATTCCTTAGCCTTGCTTATCTGGCTAGTTGTAAACAGACTAAAATCCCTTTGAAATCTAAATCTCCCTTCATCGATCTAAAAATGCAAATTCCCTTCATGCCTTACATGCTAAGCCAGCATTCATGTTTACTCATTAGCATATCAAGCACTTAACTTCTTTTAATGAGTTAAAGCTTGCAGTCTACCTGACTCCAAGGGCTGAATTCTGCGTTCGGCGAGCGGGGCGGGACTCGCTCGCTGATGCATAAAACAACGCGAGGTGATGTCGGGCAGGCACCCCGATGTCACTGCGCACCATTTAGATGTTCAGTTCAGCGGTGCACAGCCGAACTGTCAAAGGGCTATTAAGGCCTGTTAAAAAGTAATTTAAACAATTAAACAAGCTGCCCATCCAACCTTAAGGCGGCCTTCGCATTTTTCATGGAACCTCATCTACGGGCGGGATGAGGTTTCATGAAATGTTTAAAAATTCAATAACATTTTTAAAAAAAATCATTGATATATGTCCCAGCTCATGTGACACTGTCACATGAGGGGACATGTTTTATAAGTTTTCAAATACTTTATGTAGAAATTTTAAATTTAAACAAATCTGATTTCTGCGCTCTTTCACGTGTATGCGCGTGAGAGCGCACTCCCGACTCAGGAAATTCACCCCCCACCCCACCCCCCCCCCCGCTCGCACAGGGAGTGCTAAGTGCCTTAATTGGCGTGCCCAAGTAAAATGGTGGTGCGCACCCGATTGGGGGTGCCAATTGGGTTCGTGCTCGCTCCCGCCGCCGCACAACCCCCCCTCCAATGGGGATCAAAATTCAGCCCCAAATGTAATTAAATCACACACAGACAGACTCAACCACTTACCCCCATAAAGCTACTTCATAATAAACCAGAAAAATATGAAAATTATTATACTCATGCCACGTCCATCCTCATGAGAAAATGAGCTGTCATATTTTAAAAAGATGGCTCCATTTTCTTAACCCATTTTACATTATTTATCCATTTACCCACACTATTTCATTACAAGATGCATGCATGCATTCACATAATACATATCCTTGGTGTCAACAGAGGTCATTTCAGTTCAGCGTCCAGGTTTTAAATGTCCAATTTCTCTTTGAGCTTTAAACTCCCGACAATGCATCTGCAATTAGATTTTCTCATCCAGCCACATGTATAATCTGTTGATTAAATGGCTGCAGTAATAAACTCCATCTGAACAGCCTTATGCTTCGGACTCAAAATTGGTTCAGAAATTTTAAAGGATTGTGGCCTGTATAAACAATTGTTTCTGAGGAATTGTTTGCAACATAAGCCTCGAAATGTTGCAATGCTAACACCAGACCCAGAGTCTCCTTTTCAATTGTTGAATATTTGCTCTGTTGTATATTCAACTGTCAAATGCCTTCTGACACTTCTGTGCCCATTGAAACTTCTTGTTCTTTTTTAATATTTCAGTCAACCACACGGCTAAAATATGGTACAAATTTCTGGTAAAACCCACTCATGTCCATAAAGTTCAAAACTTCTTGTTTTGTTGTCGGCATGGGGAAATTCACCATGGCTTTGACTTTCACATCTCTCAGATTCACCTTACCATGTCCAATGGTATGGTCTAGCTATGTAACTTGCACTTTTACAAATTCACTTTCAGCTAGGTTCATCACCAAATTAGCTTCTTGTAGTCGATTTAAATAATTCTTCCACATGTTGTAAATGCTCCTCTCAGGTTTGACTGAAAACTATCAGGTCGTCAATATAAACAGCTCAGTTTGCTCAGTCCAGTAATTACTTTGTTTGTCAGTCAGTCTTTGAAATGTTGCTGGTGCATTTTTCATACCAAGTGGCATGACTTTAAACTCATATAGTCCATCTCTCATCACAAAAGCTGATATTTCCTTTGTTCTCTCCTAGAATGACACTTGTCAATATATCCTCTCAGCAAGTTAATCTATGTGATAAACTTTGATTTTCTCACTTTCTGAATGCAATCTTCCAACCATGGTATAGAATATGAATCTGCTTTTGTCACTGCATTCACCTTTCGATAGTCCACATGCAGTCTTGTGTTCCATTGGTTTTGGTACCATCACATTAGGTGAACTCCAGTTATTGCAACTAAACTCAATGATGTCATTTTGAAGCATGAATTCAATTTCTTTCTGTACTTGTGATAAGTTTGTTGGACTTAATCTATAAAGATGTTGACTTATTGAAGATAAATCATCTACACTCACATGTGTAGCAAAAGCCCTCCCCAGCTTATTCTCACAAATAGCTTTGTGTGACTGCAATAACTTCTCCAAATCACTTTGACCCTTCTCTGGAAGGTAACTCAATATTACATACAAGTTTTTAAGTACCCTCTCATTATCCAATTTGATTAGATGAAAATCAATTTCAGAATCCTGCATTTCTACCTCTTATTATCTACCACCACTAATAACTCATTTTGGTCCTTTTCTCTGTCAAAGTACTTTTTAAGCGTACGACTCTGCTTCTTTCTTCTATCTGGAGTATTTACTAAATAATTTACTTCACTCAGTTTCTTTTCAATCCTGTCAAGCCCACTAAACCTTGCCTTTAACAAGTCACCCAGTATTGGTAATAAAACGAACACATTTGCCCAGCAACGAACCTATGAGCTGTGTGTCTCCTATCTGCCATCACTTTCACCATTTTCTGTGATATCTTTAGATGTGTCCTAGCTAACTCACATGCTCTGTACAATTGTTCTCTGAAGTTTGGTACATAATCCAGGAGTGTAGTTTGTGAATTTTGACCCACCAATTTCTCATGAATTAATTTTAGTGGTCCCCTTACCTCATGACCATAGACTAATTCAAAAGGACTAAATCCAGTTGATGCATTAGGAGCATCCCTAATAGCAAATAACAAGAATGGAACTCTCCTATTCCATTCCTGTGGATAGTCCTGACTATATGCCATCATCATGGTTTATAAAGTTTGATGCCCTCTTTCCAAAGCCCCTTGTGATTCAGGATGGTAAGCTGTTGACTTAAACTGTTTTATCCCCAAGCTGTTCATCACTTTCTTAAACTTTGAACCCTGATCTGATTGTATTTCTTTTGGTAAACCATATCTTGTAAAAAAATTTAGTCAACTCCACAATTCTCTTTGTTGTAATATTTCTCAACAATATTGCTTCAGGATACCTTGTAGGTACATTCATTATTGTCAGCAATTACTGATTTCTACTTTTAGCCTTAGGGAGAGGTCCTTCACATTCAATTATGACCCTAGTAAAAGGTTCTTCAAATGTTTGAATTGGAATTAAAGGTGCCAGCTTAATCACTGCTTGTGGGTTTCCTATCACTTGACATGTGTGACATGTTCTACAGAATTTGACTACATTTTTCTGCAATCCAGGCCAATAAAAATGTTTTTGTATTTTTGCCTGTGTCTTTCTAATTCCTAAATGTCCCCCATTGGAATTTCATAAGCTATTCTCAGTATCTCATTCCTATATCTAGATGGTATAACAATCTGATGCACTTCCATCCATTTTTCATCTGCTGGAACTTGATGATCTGGTCGTCACTTCATAATTAACACATTACCCTTAAGGTAATAACATTTTGGAATACATTCTGCCTCTGTTTCTGAGTAAGCTGTCTGATATAACTGTTTTATTCATGGATCCTTCTGCTGTAACTCCCTCAACTGCCTTGAGCTAAACACTTTAGCTGCATTTTCTTCTATTCTTTCTTCCCGAACAATCTTATCAAAGATTGTATCAGCTAATTGAACTTCATCAACTTTTCCCTCCCTTTTGACTTCCTCATCTTCCTGTTTCAACCTGTGAGCTTGTGATTTAATTACCACACAATCTTGAAACGATCCAGGATGCTCTTTCTGCAACACTTCTGTTGAAAACACCTCTACAGGCTGCTAATCTACCCATATATGTGACCCAGCTATATCATTACCTGAAACCCTGCAATGGGTAATTTCCCACTATTCCAACAGTCACCTCACCTGTTTTTCATTTACTCTTTAAATTTACCTTCCATAATGGAATAAGTTTAGCATCTCCATGAACCCTGCTTATTATCACTTGCTCCTGCAACACTCCTTCTGAACAACAAATGTCATGTCACTATCCCACAACATTAAGGATTTACTAGCCCCAGTGTCTCTTAAAGTTTTAATATCTTTACCTGCTCCACCCTGTACACATGGAAAGACTTCCCCTTTACATACAGAGTCTTTAAACATTTCTGCAACCTGCTCCTCAGAACTCCCTTGGGTAAATTGTGAACACATTTCCAATTCTTTACTTATCACTGATTCTTCCTGCTTTACCTGTACACAAACCAATGTTTTTTTCCTGTGCCTGAACCTCAGAATCCACATTACTTTTACTTCCAGAACTTTTCTGCATCCCAACAATTGCAAAAGATTTTTCCTGTAATTTCCAACACATTGCCTTTGTGTGCCCAACTTTATTACAATGAAAACACCTCAATTTTTGAGTGTCACCTCTACCCTCAGCACCTTGCTTTTTATTCTGAGAAAAAACTTCCTGGGAATTTCCACCTACTCCTCTTCCCTGACCTTCCTTTTACCTTCCCACTTTCTATCCTTCTCTGATTTAAAAGGGTGATGAAAATGGTTTAGATCTGTGAACTAACTCATAATCATCAGCTGTCTTTGTTGCTTGTCTTACTGTTTTAACTCTCTGTTCCTCCACATGAGTTCTCACTACTGAAGGAATTGAATCTTTAAATTCTTCCAAATGAATTACTTCTCCAACAGCTGCATATGTTGTCTCTACATTTAATGCCCATATCCACTGGTCAGAATTATTTTATTTTACTCTCTCAAACTCAAAATAAGTGTGACCAGGCTGTTTTCTAATATTCCTAAATTTCTGCCTGTATGCCTCAGGATCTAACTCATATGCACTCAAAATAGCCTTTTTTTAACCACATCATAATCCAACATTTCTTCTGACAATGAAGCATGAACCTCATGAGCTCTACCTACTAACCTAGACTGTAAAAGTAATGTCCCATTTTCTTGTGGCCATTTTATTTGTTTAGCTATCTTCTCAAATGAAATAAAGAATGCCTCCACATCTCTTGCTTCAAATCCCAGAAGAACTTGTACACTTTTAAACACCACTGGGTTTTAGGTTGAAAGCTTTTGCATCGTCAGAACCTTCCTCAGCATTTGAGATCTCTGTTTAAAGTCCAGCTGTTTCAGCTAGAACCTTCTTGCTCTTTCTTTCACCCTCTCCTCCATTGCTAACATTTCCCTCTGGAGGTCAAGTTTACGAATTTCCATTTCTCTTTGCAATACTGTCTCTTTTTTCTCTTTCCTTTTCTTTCTCTGCCCTTTCTTTTTCTGCTGCACCTAGTTCAAGATTTTTCATTTTGATTGCTTGTTCAAATTCAAGCTTCTTCATTTGTAACTGAAGTTTCACTACCTCCAGCTGTGACTCACTATTGTCAGTTATCACTTCTGACTTCAAATGCTGTGCTACTACCTCAACTATGTCTGCCTTCTTTGCCCCTACAGGTAACCTCAACTGCAACTTATCCACTAGCTCTGTTAACTTACCCTTAGATACTTTTGTAACCCAGTCAGAGTTACACCTTCTACTTCCAGAAAAGCTTAAGACATGGATAGAGCCATTTTTGCAGTCTCATCACCTTAAAATCCCTCACACCAACCCCTGAATTCAAAGTACTTCTTGAACTTGCAATCTTAAGATGCACCAACTCCAAACCAATCAAGGAATTTGAAATAACCTGCAAAGAGCCCCCAATTTGTTATGACGCAGCAGATGATGTGTGCCGGGCGGACAAAATCAATGAGGGAAGCTTGATCACACTGTCACAATAGTTTTGCAATTTGTATTTATTTTGAGATGCGTGCACTGATTTCAGAAGTATTAGTCCACCAAGACTTTTAGAGATTTTTTAAAAACTAAATTAAAATATTTATTATCAAAAGAAAAGATTTTGAGCACAAACGTAAGACTACAAATTACTTAATATTACAATACCTCCTAAAATTCCTAATTAACCTGACTCCCAGTTACACCCCCTTTACGGCAACGGTCCAAAACTAGATTTTAGATTTTAAATGGACCCAGAAAATTAGCACAATACCCTGGACAGTGGAATTCCAAGTGGCTTTTCTCTAGCTTCAGTTTTGGTAGACAGCAAACTTATGCACAAATGCTGGGGGCTTCATTAAGGCTATTTCACATAATGCAGTTAGATCTCACAAGGACTTTTCTTGACAAACAGCCTTATTCTCCTTTATATATGTTTCTCTCTTTCTAATATGTAAATTCTAATGTTTCTTATGTCTTTGAAACTGTATCTTCCTCACAATATAAAAACGTCCATGTTGCTACGACTTATTGTCAGTAACCTTTCGGAAAAAATAAACACATTCCTTAGCCTTGCTTATCTGGCTAGTTGCAAACAGACTAAAATCCCCTTGAAATCCAAATCTCCCTTCAACTATCTAAAAATACAAATTCCCATCACATCTTACATGCTAAGCCAGCATCCATATTTACTTGTTAGCATATCAAACACCTAACCTCTTTTGATGAGTTAAAGCTTGCAGTCTCCTTGACTCCAAATGTAATTAAATCACAACTGCTTGGTCCCCATAAAGCTACTTCACAATAAACCAGAAAATATTATGAAAATTATGACACTAGCCAGTTCTTTTAAGACCCTAGGATGAAGTCCACCGGGAGCATGGCACTTGTCAGCCCGCAGCTCCAACAATTTGCTCAGTACCACTTCTCTGGTGATAGTAATTTTCCTGACATCCATTTCGTGATTTATAGCTGCTTCTGGACCTTTTTTGTATCTTCTATAGTGAAGACTATAGCAAAATATCTGTTCATTTCATCTGCCATTTCCTTGTTTACCATCATCAATTCTCAGGACTCAATTTATTAACTCGTTTCTTTTTAAAATATTTCTAGAATCTCTTACTATCTTTTATATTACTGGCTAGCTTTCTCTTGTACTCTAATTTTTCCCTCCTTATTAATCTTCTAGTCATCCTTTGCTATTCCTTATATTCTGCCTAATCTCCTGAACTTCCACCTATCTTTGCACAATTATATGCATTTTCTTTAAGTTTGATACTGGCCAGAATTTTTTGCTCAGCGTGTGGGTGTGTACCTGACAAGCTCAAGCCTGATGTCATCGTGTACCCATGCAATATTCCATATGGCGGGCATGTGCGTGAGTTGGCAGTGGCCCGCTAACAATTAAAGGCCTATTAAGGCCCTTAAAGTAATAATTAAATGCAATTTTTCGCTGCCTGTCCATGCTTATGGTGGACGGGCAGGCGAATCAGCCAGGTGACCTTTGGATTTTTTATGAAACCTCTTCCATAAAATGAAAATGTTGAAATCTCATTTATAATATTTCCCTGCTCATGTGACAGAGTCACATGAGGACATGTTTTTAACATTTTTACCTTTTTTATTTATGTTTTAGAAAATCTTCAGTTCGCTGAGACAGCTCTGCGCCTTCAGGGAGCTTTCAGTGTGTGCACCCAGACATATGCTCAAACGTCTGTGCTTGCCCTCCTCTTTCCCCCACCCCAGTGGCGCTCAGCGCTGCAGCGAGCAATTCACACTGGCTGGCCATTAGTTGGCCAGCCAGCATGAAATTACAGTTGGGGCCCGATCGCGGGTGGCGGTCGTTTTCACGACTGCTCCCGGGCCTGCCCGCTGAGCCGGCCTAATGAAGTTAAAAATCTTGCCAGATATCTTTAACCTTTCTAGTTAACCACATATGATGTGTCTGTCCCTTAGGCTTTTTCTTACTCGGTGGAATGTATCTATTCTGTGTATTCTGAAATAGCTCCTTAAATGTTTGACATTGCATCTCTATTGACCTCTCCCTTAACCTAATTTGCCAATTCACTTTTGGCCAGCTCTCATTACATGCCGTCATAATTGCCCTTATTGAGCCTTAAAAACAGTCTCGCACCCACTCCTCTCTCCCTCAAACTGAATGTAAAATTCAATCATATTATGGTCGCTGCTATCTAGGGGCACCTTCACTATGAGATCATTAATTAATCCCATCTCGTTGCACAATACCAGGTCTAGTATAGACTGCTCTCTGGTTGGCTCCAGAACATGCTGTTCTGAGAAACTATCCAGGAAATATTCTATAAATTCCTCAACCTACCTTTGCCCATCTAACTTTTTCAGTAGATTAAAATCTTCCATGATTATCACCGTGCCTTTCTGACAAGCTCCCATTATTTTTTCCTTTATGCTCCACCTTACCACGTGGTTACTTTTAGGAGGCCTGTACACGACCCCCACAAGTGACTTCTTGCCTTTAACATTCCTCACCTCTATCCAAACCATTTCCGCATCCTGGTTTCCTGAATTTAGGTAATCGTTCTCTATTGTGCTAATAACATCATTAACTAACAGAGCCACCCCTCCACCTTTTCTTCGCTTCTCATCCTTCCTAAATGCCCTATACCCTTAAATATTCAGGTCTCATTCCATGTCCTCCTGCAGCCATGTCTCTGTAATGGCTATCAAATTGTACTCATTTATTTCTATTTACACTCTCAGTTCATCTGTTTTGCTTTGAATGCTTCGTGCATTCAGATACAGAGCCTTTAGTTTGATCCTTTTATCCTTGTTATAACCTCTAGTTTGATTTGTTGATTTACCGTTAGATTTGTACTCTCTACCCTTTCCTGTCACCGTCTGTTTTTCATTTCCTGCATTAATACCTTTCTCTTCTGCTATGTCTCTACTCTTTCATTTACCACATCTTACCATATTTGATCCCTTACCCCCACTACTTAGTTTAAAACCCTCTCTACTTCCCTAGTTATGCAGCTCACAAGAACACCGGTCCCAGCACAGTTCAGATGTAGACTGTCCCAATGGCACAGATTTCACTTTCCCTAGTATTGGTGCCAGTGTTCCACGAAATGGAACCCACTTCTCCCATACCAGTCTTTAAGCCACAGATTCATCTCCCTAATCTGATTTGTCCTATGCCAATTTGCATGAGGCTCAGGTAATAATCCAAAGATTATGGCCTTTGAGGTTTCCTTCTTAATTTGGTGCCAAGCTCCTCAAACTACTATTCTTTGTGCTGTCTATATTGTTGGTGCCAACATGGACCATGACGACTGGGTCCTTCCCCTCCCGCTGTAAGTTTCTCCCTAGCCCCGAGCAGACGTACCAAATCCTGGCACCAGGCAACACAGCCATCTCGACCCACGCTCTTTGCTGCAGAGAACAGTGTCAAACACTCTGACTATACTGTCCGCTACTACCACTACATTCCTTGTAACTCCCCCAGCTTGAATTCCTTCCTGTACCATGGTGCCATGGCCAGTTAGCTCATCCACCCTGCAGCCCCCACTCTCATCCAAACAAGCAGAAAAAATCTCAAACCTGTTGGACAATTGCAACGGCTGAGATCCTTGCACTCCTGATCTCTGGGTCCCCTTACCTGCCTCACTTGCAGTCGCACCCTACTGTCCCTGACCACTGACCAAATCAGAAGACCCTATCCTAAGGGGTGTGACTGCCTCCTGGAATTAAGTGTCCAGATAATTCTTCCCCTCCCTGATGTGCTGCAATGTCTGCAGCTCGACCCCAGCTCAATAACTTGGAGCCGAAGCTCCTGCAGCCGCAAAATTTACTGCAGATGTGTTTGTCCTGGATCACACTGGTATGCAGAAGCTCCTACATCCTGCAGTCATAGCATGTCACCTGCCATGCCATCTCCAATATGTGTTAATTAATTAATAATTGCTAACTAATTAGTCATAATTAATAAAGCCTACATCTCCCAATAGGTTTTGGCATTGCCAGTAAACTTTACAATACTGATAAAACAGGACAATACCTACTAAACTGATAAAACTAATAATGCCAGTTACTGGTTTACCTGCTCCTTCTGCTGCACCAAAGTGGAAATCAAATACTGGAGGCTAAAAAGAGTAGAAGGAAAAAACATTGTCTCCCTACACTTCATACTTTACTTCTTGCAGTAAACCTTACCTAAAGCATCTCTTTCCCCCATGCACTGAATTCCCACTTTGAACCAAATTCCCAAATATACTCGCTTGGTCTCTGTCTCAGTCAGGCTGAAGCCTCTCCTCACTGACCACTTATTTTCTCTGCTTTCATCACTCCACAAGCTATCTCTTGTATCTTCCTCAAGGATGAGAGTGATACTGACAATGCATTGATCTGACTCTTGCAGCCACCGGCTCAGATACTGACATAACACATCCTTTAGAGGCTAAGTTAGAGGTGGGATTTGTACGTGGTGGCTCACTGGACGCAAATGTGCAGAGAAAAGGTGCTGGCTTTCCAGAGGGTGAGGTCACGCATTAATTCTGCAGCTGACAACTCAGATGCGGACATTGATACGGCTGGCTACAGAAGAAGGCTGACGGATGTATATTGGAAAATGCTTAGTCCACTAGGCAGGCTGCTGGAGGAATTGTGTACCATGTCATGAAGCATGGAGTAATCTACGTCTAAGTTGTCATAGGTCTTTGTGCCCAGTTGCAGCCCATCCTTTCTAACATGGAACAAGTTGTTAAATAGATCTAAGACATGGTGAAGTACAAAGCAAGACACAGATCTTTTCTTTGATAGTAGGTTTATTCACAGGATGCCGTATTATGGATCTAGCTCCTAACTAGCTGATTCTCTTTATATTTGCTCTTAGTCCTTATTCAAGCAATGACCATCACCTGGGTACCTTTAACAACATAATCAACCAACCATTAACATGAGCGATTAACTTAATCAGCTGTGGAACTCACCAAGATGGAGCATCTCATGATGAATCCAAGCCGAAAACACTGCCATGGAAGCTTAGATGACATCCGTCTTTATTCTGGGTGCCAGTGTTGAAAGCAATTTCCAGAATGTAACAGAAATTCAGTACTCTATTCTCCCACTGAATACTAGGAGTTCTGAAGTGCAGCCCCAGGAGAGTGGGGTTGACTCCATGGAGGAGGAACCCGCTGTCTTGTTCTCTCTCAGGCAGACAGCATACCTACTGCCACTCCGCTGGTACCGTTGCTTGCCCTGTGAGCCAGCTAGCCCAATCTGAGATGGTATAGTTTGGAGCTGTACCTTGGAGGCCCAGAGGTGTTCTAGGTTGTCCTCCAAGGCCATCTGCAATTTATTTATTGCAAGATTAGCAACAATGCACCACCTAAGCTGCAATAATTGGGAAAACAACTCCTAGAAGCACCAGGATAGGCAAAGGAGTACAAGAGACAAGCACTGAGGGAAGGCACTAGAGTAATTTGTTTATTTTTGTATAAATGTAAGAGTTGTTTGTCTGAACATGCTGTCAAAATAATGGAAAGGCTAATGGTGTCACTGTTATTTATGGGTAAATAGTGCAGCAACTTCAGATGAGTAGCTGATGGATGATGACATGCGAATATCCAAATATTGCGCAATTTTGTTGTTTGTTTTGTGAAAACAATATCTCACCCTGAGCGTCCCCTTTGTTAACTGTGATAAGTGTTAGTTATTACCAATCTACCTCTCTGGCTCTGAAGATTAACTATTACAAGTAGAATTTATTCCATCAGGTTTTGAAATTTTAAATTATCTTATTTTCTTACTGCATCTTTTTTGCCTAATAACACCCCTGTGAAGTGCCTTGGAACATTTTACTACATTAAAGGTGCTATTTAAATGTAAGTTGTTGAGTGTTGGACTGCTGAAGAATGGGGACTTGGAATTTTGCTCTTCAGTGAACGGAATAATTAGAACTCTGATAGAAAGGTGCTGTCTTGGTTACAGCTTCTCTTCCTGCCACTCTTCCTCCTCTTCTTGCTCCACTTCAAGAATTTTCAAGTGCACAGTTAATGGCTCCACGTGATGGTGGAGTGGTGCAGTATGTTTCAGATGATCATAAATCTGAATACCTGCTCAGTGGTGTTCTACAGGGCTCCACCTGAACAGTCCAGGCAGCAGAAGCATTGTTCAATGATGTCAGTTGTTTGTCAAATGATGTTTCTTGTGGCAGCATTGTACTCTTGGTTCCTAAACTGGCTTCTTTGAGCTTTGTCTGGAGGCTATGAACATTGTTTCTCACTGGCCTGTCTTTCTACTCTGTCCCCTAACCACTGACTCCATCCCTCTCCCTGGCAACTGCCTGAGGGAACTAGATTTTTCATAACTTTGGTGTCATATTTGGCCTGAGATGAGCTTCCATCACTAAAACCATCTATTTGCACCTCTAATTTCACCCAACTCTGCCCTGTCTCAGCTCTCAGCTCTGAAACCCTCAGCCATACCTTCATAACCTCTAGATTTAACTATTGCAGCGCACTGCCGGCTGGCCTCCCCATAGGGAGGATCCCTTTGTAAACTTGAGGTCATCCAAATCTCTATGGCCATGTTTTAATGAGCACCAAATCCTGTTCTCCTATCATCCCTGTACTCACTGACTTACACTGACTTACTCCCAGTTAAGCAACGTACATATTTTAGAATTCACCTCTTTGTTTTTAAATCCTTTATGACCTCCCCCCTCTCTATTCCAGTAATAATCTTCACCCTACAAGCCTCCAGAATATCTGTGCTCATCTAATTCTGGTCTCTTGACCATCCCTGATTTTAATTGCTCCACCATTACTGCCTTCAGCAGCCAAGACCCTAAGCTCTGGAATCCCCTCCCTAAACCTCACTTGCTGTCCACCTCACCTTCCTTCTAAAAACCACCTCTTTGACCAAGCTTTTGGCCATCTGCCCTAATATCATCTTATGTGACTTGGTGTCATGTTTTGTTTTTTAAGAAGAACTTTAGAACATAAGAAATACGAGCAGGAGTGGGCCACATGGCTCATTGAGCCTGCTCCACCATTCAATATGATCATGGTTGATTTTTGGTTTCAAACCCACTTTTCTATCTGTTCCCCATACCTCTTTATTCCCA
The DNA here is from genome assembly GCF_017639515.1 of Carcharodon carcharias. Taxonomy (NCBI): domain Eukaryota; kingdom Metazoa; phylum Chordata; class Chondrichthyes; order Lamniformes; family Lamnidae; genus Carcharodon; species Carcharodon carcharias. The sequence continues at coordinate 155,607,897 of NC_054468.1, read as the reverse complement.
GAGAGACCCAAAATCTGTCTATCTCAGCCTTTAAATATATTTAATGATGGAGTATAAATCTTCTGGGATAGAGAATTCCCAAGATTCACAACCCTTTGCGTGAAGAAATTTCTTCTCATCTCTGTCCTAAATGATAGTCCCCTAGTTCTGAGACTGTGCCTCCATGTTCTAGATTCCCCAGCCAGACCAAACAAACTCTCCCTGTCATGCCCCTTCAGAATCTTGTATATTTCAATGAGAGCACCTCTCATTCTTAAACCCAATTTACTCAGCCTCTCATCCTAGAACAAACCCCCCCATCCCAGAGACCAATCTATTGAACCTTTGCTGTGCTGCCTCCAATGCAAATGTACTCTTTGTTAAATATGGAAACTAACGTTCCATGTTTACGCTTCTGAAGTACCTTGGACCGTTTTATAATGTTAAAGGTACTGTATAAATTTCCATTGTTGTTTGGAGGTCTTGTTGAAATAAAGATGGCGCAGAAGACTGGTGCAGGTTAAAGTGTCATGACTGCTGCTGGGATCATGCACAGAACTGAATGATCCCAGCTGCCTGTGATTGTAAACCAGTTCTATACTGAGGAAGTGAATCCTTTCCAATAGTGAATATTCAAGGAGTTTGATGGAGGAAAGGCAAGTCAATGTGTGTGCAGTCAAAAGTATCTTGCACTGCCTGGAAGCTTTCCATATGTGCGAAACTTTGTGCTTACTATTTCTGCTTCCCTCTGTCAATAGGGAAGGCAACTTAAGTGTTTCTCCTGCTGTATAGAGCCTCGTTAGCTCCTGATACATTGAACTTGGAGATGTTGCTAATGTCACCTCTTGCAGCCTGAAAAGAGACTGTGCCATAAAAGTTGAGGGCGACAAGCAGGATGACTTTTCCAGCCACAGGCAGTGCTGCCCATGCCCGGCTGCCAGACTGCAGTTGTGGCTGCAGCACCTAGCATAGCTCAGTAACAACATATTTCAACTTCAAGCAATGTGTGAGGTATGAGAAGTGATCCCCAAAGGTACAGTGTGGCTATGGTCTCTTGCTCCTTCTTTCCTCTTCTGGCAATTTTTCCTGCTCTTTCAAGTTTCCATTTGTGCCCAGTTCCTTGAGGTGGCCTTACCAAGTCATCTGTGTCAAGAGCCAGAAGGAGACAATACAACAAGAACAGCTGGAATCCTTTCTGCACAGACAAATTAAACTTTGAACTGAACTAGAACTCAGCAAAAAATGCCTAAAAGTCAAGCAGCAGCCAAAAGTAGTAAAACAATTTCATAAAAAGCATGTGGAACAAATGCATAAGCAAGGAAATTTTTCTAAACGTTTACAAATCACTGGTTAGGCCCCAATGTGTCCAGTTCTGAGCATCTCACTTTAGAATGGGTGTCAAGGACATGGAGAGGGTGAAGAAGAGGCTTACTGGAATGGTTTCGGGGATCAAGAGCTTTAGTTACGTGGAGTTGCTGGGATTGTTCTCCTTAGAACTGAGAAAATTAAGGGGAGAATCAAAATATTCAAATTTACGAGGGGTTTTAATAGTGTACATAGGCAGGTTTCTGCTGGCAGCAGGGTTGCAACTAGAGGACACAGATTTAAGCATTTTATACAGTAATTTGTTATAATTGGAAATGTGCTACCTAAAAGAATGGTCAAAGCAGATTCAGTTGAGTAATATAAAAGCAAAATACTGCAGATGCTGGAAATCTGAAACAAAAACAAAATGTTGGAAAAACTTAGCAGGCCTAACAGCATCTTTTCTCTAGCTCTGAAGAAGAGTCATATGGACTCGAAACGTTAACTTTTTTCTTCTCCACAGACGCTGTTAGACCTGAGATTTTCCAGCGTTTTCTGTTTTTGTTTCAGATTCAGTCGAACTTTTGAAAGGAAATTGGATAATCATTTGAAAAGGAAAAATTTGCAAGGCTTTAGGAAAAGGGGAGGGTAGTGGGACTAATTGTATAGCTGTTTCACAGAATGGCGTCCTGTGCTGTGTGACTATAATTATGTGTAACCGGCAACAGACCTGCATGATCCTGGTGAGCAGTACTTCACAACGTTCAGGATCATGTTAGGCTGAGTGAGGTCAGCACCTGGCATCCAATTCACTGGGAGCATTGAAAGTGACAGTTTCCAATCAGCACTAGACACTCCTCTTGCTGATTATCTCTCTCTTTGACAAATGGCTGCTGTACAATAATCTACTGAGCACTCCCTCCTTTACCAAGATGGCATGCTGCACACTTCCTGTAGGTGGTGTCTATGTACATGGATGCCATTTTGGGTCCTTTAGTTGCAGTGAAGTCCCTGAAGAATAAGTGCAATGCGTCCCAATTTCTAGGCCGATATTTTTAGTTTTAAGTCTTCTAAAATAAGCAAAGCAATACAACCATCTTATCCATTTCTTTAAAAACAGTACCATATATTAATTAATCATCTTGAGAGGCATTGAACTTGAGTCAGACTACACTGACTTGATCGCACCAACCTCTCTGCCGCACTGAACTCTGGCAGAAACCTAGCCACTCCCTCCTCCTTCGGCACTGTGACACATACAAATATACATACACAAATACACACATATAAAAAGACTATGTTTGCAGCCAACACGGTGCATGCATAATTGTACTGCTTCACCCTATGATGTCATTGCGAGTGATGGAGATCAGAACTTTACTCATTCCCCCAACCTCGCTGTGATATTCTTCCTCTCCATTTCTCATTTTTTAAAGCAAAATTAAAATTCGTAGCAGTCCTAATGAGAACTGAAACTGAAGAACAAAATTAAATTAACAATCCTAGAGAGCAGAGATGCTCCGAGGTTCTCTGATGAAGCACTGGATGGCTCAGTGCAAGAGGTGTATAGGAGGAGAGAGATCTTCCTCCCACAGGGGACCAGAAGGCCATCTGGACCGATGTAGTGAAAGAAATAGGAGCAAGTTGCTGTAGCGGTTACTGACAGCAGTCTAACCGCAAATACAGGAAGAAGTCCATTGACCTCACACAAGTGGCCAAGGTCATTGAAAGCACCTTCAAATGCCATATCATTACAGATAAACCACTAACCGCACACATTACTCACCATCATTGACTGCCCCCCAACCCCCCCACCGCCCCCCACCACCACTGACTCAACTATCAACATTCACTATCAAGCACGACTCACATTTATAGCTACATGTTGCCCTCACTTACTTAGAGGCCTGAGATCTACATCTCTCAGCTTGCACAAACTGCTAGCTATTCAACTATCACTGGCACATTACCTAAATTGCAAATCACTCACTGACACACTGTCCTCCCTTTTTCAGTGCAGGGTGGCATATAGCGCAGGCAGCAGCACCTAACTGGCTGGGAAATAGACATGGCTTCATGTCTTAACCCCCATGGAGGAGATGGCACTGGCAAGCATTGGTGTGGCATGGCCAGTGGTGGGACTGAGACTATAGAAGATGATAATATCTCCCTACCTAATCCAGCTTCTCTCATCCCCTCATCCCACAGTGCTTTCTGGTATACAAATGCATGTGGTGCAGCAGGGAGTAAGAGAGATACAATTGGAGGGAAAAAAAAGGATTGTGCCCTTTTTTATCTACGTAAGATTACTAAAGCTCTCTGGTTTTCTGCTTCATTTTTCAGGTTGGCTCTCATCATCTGCGGCTGACCCGAGGTATTGAAGCTGATGCTCCTGCTTTCGACAGGTAATGTGCTTTATTGATATTAATCTTGCCATACAAACAATACTGAGTCTGCATATCAAACAATCTCCTAATTATCAAGTAATGCTATAACTTCAACAATTTGTGTGGGAAAGCATCCGAAGGTGCTTCACAGGAGCATTTTAAAGCAAAGTAGAATACCAAGCCATTTGAGGAACTATTGGGTCTTGGCCAAAATGGTAGGTTTTAAGGAGCATCATAAAGAACGAAAGAGGTGTAAGAGAGCTTAGGGCCTAAGCCAGGGGTTTCCCAAACTGTGGGTCATGACCCTCAATGGGGTCACAGAGATAGTGTTTGCGATCGTGAGCTTCTCCCCCTCTGAGACAACAATGGTGACTGTGGAAAGGAGAGTCTGGCGAGACAGCTCTAGATTCACTGGCTTCTTGCCATCAAACAGCAAGGGGTAGATGGTGAGCCCAAAGTGCTCTTTAACCTCAGAAACTACTTTTAGCGGCGGGCCGGAATGCTTGTGTGACAATTTTCTGCAGGCAGAGGCAGGCAAGTGTAACTCAGTGACTTACTGTGTGCAGGAAAAACTGGGAAGTCATATGGCTAAGCTGGGAAGGTGAGTGGCGGCTTGAAACTTTACTGTGCTTCTGAGGCTCCTTACCCTGGGCTGGCAACTCCACTTCACAGGTATCAGCAACTGGACCAAAAGAGGGGGTATGGGAGGGTGGCGGAAGAGGGGCTGATTACAGTGTGTGTGGGAATGGAAGAGGGGCTGAATACCATGTGTGTTGGGGGATGGCAAGAAAGAGGGCCTTCGCTGAGCCTTCTATCACAGGGGAATATGGAGAATTTGGCTGAAACCTATCTGAGTATACAAAATATTAATGTTTTTACAAAGTACTTTAAAAACACAGACTTTCGTACTTATATGATGTATTATTAAATGCAAACTTTAACAATTATGTACTGAATGTTACTCTGCTGCTTTATCACTTTTGTTTTTGCTGCTTTCTGGGGTCATTTTAATTTTAAACATGGTCACATTGGAAAATAGCTTGGGAAGCTTTGACCTAGATAGCTGAAGGCACAGCCACCAATGGAGGAGCAATTAGGATCGTGGAGGCTCAAGAGTCCAGAATTAGAGGAACGTAGATATCTTGGAGGATTGTGGGGCTGGAGGAAATGAGAGAGATAAGGAGGAGCATAAGAACATAAGAAATAGGAGCAGGAATAGACCATATGGCCCCTTGAGCCTGCTCCCTCATTTAATACGATCATGGCTGACCATCGGCCTTAACTCCACTTTCCTACCTGCTTTCCATATCCCTTGGTTCCCTGAGAGAGCAAAAATTAGTCTGTCCCAGCCTTAAATATATTTAGTGATAGAGCATCCACGACCCTCTGGGGCCGAGACTTCCAAAGGTTCACAATGAGTGAAGAAAATTCTCTTTATCTCAGTCCTAAATGATCAGCCCTTTATCCCGAAACTGTGCCCGTGTCCAAGATTCCCCAAACAGGAAAAACAATATCTCAGTATCTACCCTGTCAAGTCTCTTCAGAACCTACAGAAGCTACAGACCAATTTTGTTTTTTCAAATTTAAAGCACGTTGGCATTTAAAGCACTCGAGGTCATAACACTATAGTTCTCAAGTACCGTTTTCTTCAGTTTTGAAAGCATTGTGGCACTCTCTCCAAGGGGAAAGTACTCTTGTGCATCTCAATATTTACACATTGGTGGTCAATGTAATGGTCAACTTACTTTTGCAGGAAGAAACCCTGTAATCAATCACTGCAGTAAAAACAGATCTAACTTATAATACAGCATCTAACTATTGAAACAAGAAACAGTTTTTTTGTATTGGGACAGGGACTTGGTTGACAATTCCTCTGAGGTGCTGTGAATCATGTATATTTACAGAAGGTTTCACAAAACCTCTCATTCTTCTAAACTCCAGAGAGTATAGGCCCAATTTCCTCAGCTTCTCATTAGTTGATAATCCTCTTATCCCCTAAACTAGTGAACCTTCACTGCACTGCCTACAATGAAAGTATATCCTTCATTAAATTTGGAAACCAAAGCTGCACACAGTACCAAAGTTGTAGTCTCACCAAAGCCCTGTACAATTATAGCAAGACTTCCTTATTATCATCCAATACTCTTGCAATAAAAGCCAACATGCCAATTGCTTGTTACATTTCTGTGTTCCTTGTGCAAGTACACTTTAATCACTCTGAACATCAACATTTACAAGTTTCATGCCTTTTAAAAAATGTTCTACTTTTCTGTTCTTACTACCAATGTGAATTGTCTCACACTTGCCCACATTATATTCAATTTGCCATCTTGTTGCCTGCTCCTATTTCGTATTTTCTTATGCTCCACCTTATCTCCCATTTCCTCCAGCCGCACAATCCTCCAAGACATCTATGCTCCTCTAATTATTAACATGTATTTATCTCTCTGCAGCCTCTTTTGTGTCTTCTTCACAGCTTATTTTCCTACGTAGCTTTGTATTGTCAGCAAACTTCGGCCAGGATTTTCCAGTCCCACTAGTGGTGGGCATCGCTGTGGATGGGAAAATTTGGAGAGCGGCCAAAATTCGACTGACTTTTAGCTGCTCTCCAAATATTCCCGTTCCGCCCCTGACAATGGCTGCTGCAGGCGGAACCAGAAAATCCCGCTTTCAGATACATTGGTCCTGATTTTTGCTGAGCTGGGCAAATTCAGGAGCCCTAAAAATGGTGGATGGGACCTGATTTTGGGATTCCACCCCCATTCACCTTTCCGGCAACTTTTGCAGGTGCAGGATAAGGCTGTGAGTAGCCAGTCCATATTCAGTACTCCTGCTCTTGTTGGCTCCATTGCTAGGGTGGGCATTTCAAAACCTCCCACCCACAATTTTTGTGGAATTGGGGCCCCTTCTGTAAGTATGAATGGTTCACAGCACCTCAGAGGAATTGTCAACCAAGCCCTGGTCCCAATACGAAAAAATCTGTTCCTTAAGTTTCAATAGTTAGATGCTGTGTTATAAGTTAGATCTGATTTTGCTGCAGTTATTGATTATAGGGTTTCTTCCTGCAAAAGTAAGTTGACCATTACATTGACCACCAATGTGTAAATATTGTGATGCACTAGAGTATTTTCCCCTTGGAGAAAGGCCACTTTGCATTCGAAACTGAAGAAAACGGTACTTGAGAACTATACCGTGTTATGACCCCAAGTGCTTTAAATTTGAAAAGACATTGGTCTGTAGCTTTCACTTCACAGCCAACTGCTCTTCAACTGCTTTGATAGACAAGCTATATGGCATAACTTAGAAAAAACCTAGCCATGTTATTTTAGTTTCAAAAGGCTTCATTGTCTGGAGCTGTGATGGTTTGTTTTGACAGCTGAGCACATAATCAATGCTTAGCTGAGTTTCAAAAGCTCCTAAATCACTTATTTCAATAAGGAATTGTGTAGACAGTTTGATCGTTTAAAGAGGTTAGTAAAGGATTATCTGTCTTTGAGGTGGTTACTAAATAGATGTTTGTTTGCTGTTGCAACGGATTAATCACTTCAGAGGATTTAGTGTTTGTTGAATGGCTCTGCAGCTTTCTCTCAGTATGCATTGTGTTTGAGTGAGAACTCTATTAGATTGTTAAAAGTTTAAATTTTTTCATGTCTATTTCAAAAGCGTGGCTCCTGAGGTCTCCCCTTGGTGGATACTGGGTGAGTGGCTATGGAGGATAGATGGAGGGATATGGGGGGCATGATGGTGTATGGACTATGATGGGGCATGGAGGTTTGAGATGGCAAAGGGGTATGAGGAGCCATGGAGTGGGAGGTTATGAGAAGATGTTAAGGGGTATGGGGGGCATGTGGGGTGGTTTGGGGGTGAGGATTTGACATTCAACATTCAACTGGGCTGGTGTCCCAGTAAACAGAGATGGACCTTCCAGCTTGTCAACCACGCCATCTGCACCACCACATTGGCATCTTGGGCTTGCCTCGGGAGGCAGCATGCCCGATTCCGTCCCACCCCCGCCTCCCCGGAATGAAAATACGATGGGCTGGGACCTTTTTAATGGAGGCAGGCCTGCTGAGTCAGGAAGTTTTCCGATTCACGTTCCTGTTGGCTCCATGAAAATCATATCTCTTATTGTTGGTCTTTAAAAAGTCATTAATATAGATTGTAAGTAGCTGTGGCCCAAGCACTGAATCCTTGTGACACTCCACTCCACAGCTTGCCCTTTTAGCCCTACTCTCTGCTTCCTGTCTGTTGTCCTGTTCTCGATCCATGTTATTACGTTACTCCGATTCCATGAGCCCTTATCTTGTGTACTAATCTTCTGTGTAGTATATTATCAAATGCCTTTTGAAGCAAGACCCTGGAGGGATTTTAAACAATAGATGAGAATTTTAAAATCAAGATGTTGCTTAACCAGTAGCCAATGTAGACCAGCAAACAAAGGGACGAGGTGAACAGTACTTGGTATGAGTAAGGACTGGGACAACAGAGTTTCGAATGACATCAAGTTTACAGAGGTTAAAATGTGGGAGGATGGACAGGTCTGCATGAGAATAGTCAAATCTAGAGGTAACAAAAGCACGGCTGAGGGTGGAAGTTTCCCAGAATTGCACTAAGTGCAGTAGTGGGCGGGTAAAACAGAGTCCTACCTGCCGACGAAAATGGTGGGTTTTCATGCCGTATTGTCCCAAGCCTGCCTCATTATTTATTCACTTCTGCGAAACATGCCATTTCCATGGCGAGTGGGCTCTCATTCGCCCTTCAGGAGCTGGTGCACAGTATCTCTGGTCACATATGCTGGTGTGATGGGGGCCAGCCCCATCCTAAAGGTGCTGAGAGCACACAGAGAATGAGAGAACACTGTGGTGCCTGCCCACGGCACCCTGGCAGTAATGACCAGCACCTCCTAGGTGTAGGCATCAGTAATGTTTCCAGGGAGTGTGAGGCTGGACCATCACTGTGGTCTGAAGGCTGTACAGAGCACAGGGAAGAGGCCCTGGACTGAGACACCTGCCTTTATCTTGTGCAGAAAGGTTTCACATCTGATTGACAAGAACACTGTTCAACAGAACAAGGAGCCATCGGCAGGGTGACAATAGTGAACAGTATGTACGAGTTACCAACATCCGTGCCCAGGCTGTGCAACTACTTTTACTTAACTTTCCTAACCCTGCTGCTACATCTTGGAGCACTTGGTGGCCCTTTGATGCCTCCGCATTGCTTTCATGGGCAGGCAGGCTAGGAACCCGACCCCAATCCTATCACTGTGGCTGCGCCTGATCTTTCTCAGTTGTAGAGGCATGGTCAGTTTATACAGGTGTCCCTAATGTGTGGCCACTTCCCTCACTTACCCTGACCCCCACCTCAATTGCCTGTGCACTGGATGCAGCGCCAGGGCAGCACTTGACCTCTTTCCTGCCCCGCTGACAATGGTCGCTACCCTTTGCCTCAGCAGTTACCTCTGGAGTCAGGCATCGGTTGCCCCCGGCACCCCTGAGGCCTGTAAACAACAGGTGAGCTGTGGAGAACACTGCAGCTCACTCACCTCAGTTCCCCCAAAGTGAAGGCCACCAAGTGCATGTCGCCTGCGTGCTGTTGTGAAACATGTCAGCGTGCATTCCCACCGACGTGGACGGACATGGGGCTCCAAGAGCCTGGCGGGATGACCTTTTAATTATAGCTAATGTATTACAATTAGCTCCCCGCCAACCGATGGCGAGCGCTGACGGCGGGCTGAGTGGACGATCACGACCTGCCTTCATGCCACCTTGAAGCAGGTCGCGCCATATTTTCTGTCCATGCCACCTATCGTGCCCGTGGGCTCAGAAAATTCCGACCTGAGAGTTTCAGCTGTAGGTGAACTGTTTTGGGGCGGAGTTGGGCAATATTACAGAAGTGGAAATTGGAGGTTTAAGTGACGAACCAAACTTTGTTGTGTCCTTGGCAAGTTAAATACTTGGTATCTTGGTTCTGTTATTTTCTAGATAAAGTTGAACCAATGCCTGATTCAAGCAGTCTAAATTACTTACCACCCCAAACATTGTGGATGTACCTACACCACAGGTACTGCAGTGGTTCAAGAAGGCAGCTCACCACCACCTTCTCAAGGGCAATTAGGGATGAGCAATAAATGCTGGCCTAGTCAGTGACGCCATATCACATGAATGAATAAAAAAAACTCCACATTGACACACTCTCAACTACAAGGGCAGAATTTTTCTGTCGTCAGACAGGTGTGCGCCTTACCCGATCGAGAGTAAGATAGTGTGTGAGTGAGTTGGGTGAGCGTCCCGACGTCATCGCGCACTCTCATTGCTCAGCAGGCACGTGCGAGAGGCAGCAGCATGCCCGCCGACAAATAAAAGGCCTATTAAGGATCTTAATTAATTAAACCTGATTTTCTTGCTGCCTGTCCAACCGTTCGGTTGGCGGACGGGCGAAAAGGCCTAGTGGCCTTTAGATTTTTTATGAAACCTCATCCATGGGTGGGATGCGGTTTCCAACAGAAGTTGAAAATAAAATAAAAATGTTTAAATCTCATTTATAACATGTCCCTGCTCATGTGGCAGAGTCACATGAGGGGGCATGTTCACCTTATTTTTTAAATCTTTAATTGTAATGTTCCGAATCTTCAGCTCCCTGAGGCAGCTCTATGCCTTCAGGGAGCTTTCACTGTGCACGCATGCGCAAACTTCCATGCTCGCCCTCCTCCTGTCCCCACCATGGCAGCGCTCTGCCATTGATTTGCCAGCCAGCGTGAAATCACGTTTGGGGTCCGATCGCAGGCTGCAGGTTGGTTTTGCGACCACTCCCAGGCCCACCAGCCGCGCCCGCCCAATAAGGGCAAAATTCAGCCCCAAGTGTTTTTCTCACTTCCAGAAGAGTGCAAGTTTTGTTCTTTAATCTTCAGGCAAATGTTCCTATACCCATTGGAGTTATATATTCTAACTGTATGATTGTGCTAGAGAAATTTGAAGAAATCCTCATAACAAAATTCGAAGTGCAAGTAACACGTGTTTATTTATTTCTGATGCGTCATTTCTTTTTGCACCTAAATTGACTGACACTATATTAATTTTGGCATTTCTCTTGAATTGTCAGTAGAAAAATGAAGATTAGAAGTAATGTCTTATTTTTTAGATGTCATTTTAATGTTTGAGAATTTGGTTTAAATTACTCTTCAGTGCTCTACAACAATCTGCACAGAGCCAGTGGTTAGACAGCTGTGTAAGAATGGCCAAGATATGAAAATCCTGTTGAATTCCATTCTGTTCTACATTTGTCCACATTGAAGGAGGTGAGATTGCTGAATGTGGTTGCAATTTTTATATTATCCAATACTCTGTTATCCTTGTCCTTAACTTGTACAAGTACTGTTCACCTATCTTCCCTGTGTTTGCTAGCCTGCATTGGTTACCAGTTAAGCAACAGCTTGATAACTCAATCAAAACTGTCTGAACAATTGATCCAAAAATGCTCTTCATCCAATGCTCCACAATGACATTAATAAGCTTGAATAACAGCATTTTCTGGCTCAAAGGTGGAATCATACAACAGAGAAAGTGGTCAGTTGTCCCATTTTGTCTGTGCCAACTCTTTAGTCTCACTCCCCAGCTTTTTTCCCCAATATTCTTGTAAACTTCTATTTTTCAAGTAAATAGCCAGTGCTTTTGTGCAAGTTACTATTGCATCTGCTTCCACCACCCTTTCAGGAAATGAATTCCAGATCATCATAACATGCTGCATTAAAAAAAACTCCTTGTTTTTTGCCAATTGACTAATGTCTGTGTCTGTCAATGGCATCTGTTTCTTCGCATTTATTCTACTTCCCTTGTCCACAAAACTGTATTCTCTCAGTTTTTTTGGCAAATCTCCTGTGCACCCTCTTCAAGGTATGACATCTTTCATGGACTGTGGGGCCCAAAATTTGACACAATACTCTGGCTGTTGTCTAGCCAGCAGTTTGATAAAAGTAATAAAAGTACTTGTCATGAAGCTATGAATGCATATAAAATTATTGGAAATTATTTTTTTAAAAATAGAGGTTTAGCTTGTGGGTGTGCCTTAATTGGATTAAAGCCAGCTAGGCTGGGTGCTTTGATATGTATTAGTTTTGAGATGTAAGAGAGGTGGGGTGCATTTGCATTTTGTTGAATAGAGAACTCAAGAAGGGGAGTAAAATCTGGCACCTAGCTAGCAGAGCCCAAGCAATGTTTATATTACTAATAAAATTGGGTATTATGAAGGAGTTTTATTGTTAGAAGAGGTGGAGTTCAAAGGGGCTGGTGATACAATGAGAATTTACATTGAATAAGCTGTGTTGGGTATAACAGATAGCAGTTTTGTGTATGCAGGGCAGAGGCAATTTAAGATTAAAGCAGCTATAAACCTACAACTGTCTTTACAGGAGCCAAAGTGAAAGGAACCTCATTTTGAATTTGTAAGGTGAAAATGCTTTACCTGATGTTTGGTTAAGTCTCTGGGTTGCTGTTGCCTTAATGGAGATTAGTTTGGGAATTTGTTAAAAGTTATGATAGTAGTAACATGTGTATATGCTTAACTTGTGTAAATTAATAAATGTCTCATGTAATTTGGTATAAAAACCTCTCCAGATCTGGTGGTCTGATTCCTGAATTTAGAGCTACACCTCAAACATACCACCTAAAAATATAGGTTATGACAGTTGTTTAAAGTTTCCCTCTGGGATTTTTAAATAACTCAGCTTTACCAACTTCTGTGTCATTACAATTGGTGGCTATAGCGGTATAAAAATATTTCTAATTCCTTGATTCGTTTGGAATTGGTGAATCTTAAGTATCTTAAGTATGTATGAATCTTGAGTATGAGTATGGGAAGCATTTTGAATTCAGGAGTTGGTGAGGTATTTTAGAAGTGGTGAGACTGTAAGATGGCTTTGGTAATTGCTAAGACTTGTCTGGGAGTAGAAGATATAGAGGTTTCCTCTACATTGGAGAGACCAAAGGCAGACTGGGTGACCGCTTTGCAGAACACCTTCGGTCTGTCCGCAAGCATTACCCAGACCTCCCTGTCGCTTGCCATTTCAACACTCCACCCTGCTCTCATGCCCACATGTCCGTCCTTGGCTTGCTGCATTGTTCCAGTGAAGCTCAACGCAAACAGGAGGAACAGCACCTCACCTTCTGACTAGGCACTTTACAGCCTTCCGGACTGAATATTGAGTTCAACAATTTTAGATCATGAACTCTCTCCTCCATCCCTACCCTCTTTCCAATTTTCCCCCTCCTTTTTGTTTTTTCCAATAATTTATATAGAATTTTCTTTTCCCACATTCTTCCATTATTTTTAAGTGTATTTCCATCCATTGTTTTATCTCTACCTTTTAGCCTATTTCAATCCCTTCCCCCCACCCCACCCCCACTGGTGCTATCTGTACCTTGCTCGTCCTGCTTTCTACCCTTAATTAGCACATTCCTTAGATAATATCACCACCTTCAACACCTCTTTGTCCTTTTGTCTGTGACATCTTTTAGTTATCTCCACCTATCACTGGCCCTCTATCCAGCTCTTCTTGTCCCACCTCCCCCATCTTAAACTAGCTTATATTTCACCGCTCTTCTATTTTTACTTAGTTCTGTTGAAGGGTCATTCAGACTCGAAACGTTAACTGTGCTCCTCTCTGTAGATGCTGCCAGACCTGCTGAGTTTTTCCAGATATTTTTGTTTTGTTTTGAGTAGAAGATATAACTCTGATTGGGTTGGAGAAAATAACCAAAAGTAAGTTAACAGAGTTGGCAGATAAGTTAAAATTAAGGTTACCTGAGGGGGCTGGGAAATCGGATATAATTAAAAGTATAGCACAGCATCTACAGTTAGAAATGAAACCTGACACTCGTGAGTCACAGCTGGAGGTAGTGAGACTTCAGTTACAATTGAAAATGCTTGAATTTGAACAAGCAAAGGAACTGAAAAATCTTGAACTTGAAGCAAAGGACAAATAAATGGCTTATAAAAGGGAATTAGAAATTGAGAAGATAGAGAAAGAGGAAAGAGAGAGAGAGAATTCCAACTGAAAATTTTGACAGTTAAAAAAGAGATGCCAGAGTAGAACCCAGTGGGGAGATGTTTAAATCTGTACAAGCTCTTCCAATGTTTCAGGAAAAAGATATTGAAGCATTCTTTATTTCATTTGAGAAGCTAGCTAAACAGATGAAATAGCCACAGGAAACTAGGATGAAATTATTACAGTCTAAGTTATTAGGTAGGGCGCATGAAGTATATACTTCGCTATCAGAAGAAATGTCAGTGAATTATGATGTGGTGAAAAAGGCTATTTTGAGTGCATATGAGTTGGTTTCTGAAGCTTACAGGCAGAAATTTAGGAACATGAGAAAACAGCCTGGGCAACCTTATATTGAAGGAGTAGTGCAGGAGCAGGTAATAGTAAGTGAGGTTCATGGAGATGCTAAATCTATTCCATTGTGGAAGGTAAATTTAAAGAGCAAATGGAAGAATGGTGAAGTTATAGTTGGAGTGGTGGAAAAATTGCCCATTGCAGGGGTTCAATTTATTCTGGGCAATGATGTAGCTAGATCGCAAATGTGGGTAATGCCTATGGTAGTTGAGCAGCCTGTAGAAGTGTTTTCAACAGAGGTGTTACAGAAGGAACATCCTGGATTGTTTCCTGATTATGTTGTAAGGAGATCAAAGACTCATAGGGAAGAACAAGAAAAACAAGATAACCATGCAGTGCGAAGGCAAGAAGAAGATGTCAAAATCCAATTAGCTGGCACTGTGTTTGATAACATTGTTCAGGAGGAAGGAATACAGGAAAATTCAGCTGAAGTGTTTAACTCAAGGAGGTTAGTGGAGTTATAGAAAAATTATTTGCAATTAAAACAGTTACATCAGAAAACTTATTCAGAAACAGAGGCAAAATGTATTCCAGTATGTTATTACCTTCGAGGAGATATTTTAATGAGAAAGTGGTGATCGGATTATATCTCAGCAAATGAAAGCTGGAGGGAGGTGCATCAGATTGTTATCCCATTAGGGTATAGAAATGAGATTCTGAGGATTGCTCGTGAAATTCCAATGGCAGGACATTTAGGAATTAGGAAAACAAAGGAAAAGATACAGAGGGTTTTTTTTTGCCAGGATTGCATAGGGATGTAGTCAAATTCTGTGGAACCTGTTAACTATGTCAAATAACAGGAAAACCGCAAGCAGTGATTAAGCCGGTGCCTTTAATCCCAATACCAGCATTTGAAGAACCTTTTACCAGGGTCAAGGTTGATTGTGTAGGACCCCTCCCTAGGACTAAAAGTGGAAATCAGTATTTCCTGACAATAATGGATGTGCCTACCAGGTTTTCTGAAGCGATACCTTAAAGAAATATTACAACTGAGAAGATTACGGAAGAGCTAATCGAATTTTTTTACAAGATATGGTTTAACTAAGGAAATACAATCAGATTAGGGGTCAAATTTCATGTCGCAGCTATTTCAGGAAGTAATAAACAGTTTGGGGATGAAACAGTTTAAGTCAAGAGCTTATCATCCGGAGTCACAAGGAGCTTTGGAAAGGTGACATCAAACTTTAAAATCTATGATAAGAGCTTACTGTCAGGATTATGCACAGGATTGGGATACAGGAATTCCATTTTTGTTATTTGCTATTAGGGACGCTCCTAATACATCGACTGGTTTTAGTCCTTTTGAACTAGTTTATGATCATGAGCTAAGAGGACATAGAAACATCGAAACTAGGAGCAGGAGTAGGCTATTCGGCCTTTTGAGCCTGCTCCACCATTCAATATGATCCTGGCTAATCCTCTATTTCAACGCCACATTCCCGTTTTCTCTCCATACCCCTTGAAGCCCCTAATGTCCAAATATTTATCAATTCCTTTCTTGAATATACTCAGTGGCCTGGCCTCCACACCCTGCTGTGGTAGAGAATTCCACAGGTTGACCACCCTTTGAATGAGGAAATTTTTCCCTATCTCAGTCCTAAATGGCCTGCCCTGTATCCTGACACTGTGGCCCCTGATTCTAGACACCCCAACCAGGGTAAACATCCTACCTGCATCCAGCCTGTCTAGCCCTGTTAGAATTTTATACATTTCGATCAGATCCCCTCTCATTCTTCTAAACTCTAGTGAATATAGGCCCAGTCAAACCAATCTCTCTTCATATGACAGTCCTGCCATCCTTGGTATCAACCTAGTGAACCTTCGCTGTACTCCCTCTGAAATTGATTCATGAGAAATTGGTGAGTCAAAATTCAGAAACTTCTCCTGGATTACGAATCAAATTTCAGGGCAAGATTGAACAGGGCATGTGAGTTTGCTAGGGAACATTTAAAGACATCACAGCAAATGATGAAAGTGAAAGCAGATAAGAAAGCTAAAAGTCGCAGTTTTGTTTCTGGAGAGAAAGTACTAGTTTTGTTACCAGCACTAGGTGATTCATTAAATGCAAGACTTAGTGGGCCTTACAGGATTGAAAAGAAATTGACTGAAGTAAGTTACTTAATAAATATTCCAGATAGAATAAAGAAGCAGAGGGTGTGTCATGTAAGTATGCTTAAAAAGTACTTTGACTGGGAAGATGAACAAAAATAGGTATTTGTGATGGATGATGAGAAAGTAGTAGAAGCGCAGGACTCTGAAATTGATTTTCCTCTAATCAAATTGGATAATGAGGGGGTGCTTGAAAATTTAAATGAAATATTGAGTTACCTTCCAAGCAAGTGTCAAAGTGATTTGGAAAAGCTATTGCAGTCACACAAACCTATTTGTGGAATAAGTTAGGAAAGATACATGATGTATGTGCAGAAATATCATCTTCAATAAGGCAACAACCTTATAGATTAAATCCAGCAAAGTTATCACAAGTTTAAGAAAAAAGAAATTGATGTCATGCTTCAAAATGATATCATTGAGTCGAGTTGCAGTAACTGGAGTTTGCCTATTGTACTGATACCAAAACTGGATGGAACACACACATTGTATGTGGACTATCAAAAGGTGGATGCAGTGACAAAAGTGGATTCATATCCCATGCCACTGTTGGAAGATTGCATTGAGAAAGGGGGACAATTGAAATTTATGACTAAGATTGACTTGCTAAAAGGATATTGGCAGGTATTGTTGTTGCAGACAGCAAAGGAGACTATAGCAGTTTAAAGTCATGCCAGTTGGTATGAAGAATGCACATGCAACATTTCAGACTGACAAACAAAGTGATTGCAGGTCTATGCAATTGTGCTGTTTATATTGATGATCTAATCGTTTTCAGTCAGACGTGAGAGGAGCATTTACAGCATCTGGAAGAATTATTTACTCGACTACAAGAAGCTAATTTGGTGTTGAACTTGGCTAAAAGTGAATTTGCAAAACCGCAATTTATGTTTCTAGGCCATACCATTAGACCTGGTAAGGTGGCTCCAAGAGATACGAAAGTCAAGGCTATCATGGATTTCCCAGTGCCTACAACAAAACAAGAATTTTTGAGATTTCTGGGCATGAGTGGGTTTTACGGAAATTTGTACCAAATTTTGCCGAGTGGTTGCTCCACTGACTGAACTATTAAAGAACAAGATGTTTCAATGGACATTGGAGTGTCAGAATTTATTCGATAGTTTGAAAATTGTATTAACTCCGATACCAGTGTTGGCAGTACCCAATTATGCCAAGTAATTCAAGTTGGTCATTGATGCAAGCGATATAGGCATTGGAGCTGTACTGTTACAAGAAGATGACACTGGATTAGAAAAACCAATAGGATATTTTTCACAGAAGCTGAATGTACAACAGATGAGATATTCAATGATCGAGAAAGAGACTTTGCGCAGAATTTTGCCGTTGGCGAGCAGGGGGCAGGGCTCGCTCACCGACGCATAAAATGACACGGGATGACGTTGGGCGGAAACCCCGACGTCATCCCGGTCCATTTAAATTTTCAGGAAGGCGGGCCCACAGCAAAATCAGCTGTGAGGCCATTGACAGGATCAATTACACAA